>NW_017534830.1:320649-333763 GCF_001853355.1 Bactrocera latifrons
TAAAAATATGTAATTTTATTTAATTTTTTTTAACCTTTCGGCTAAAATGTAAATATATGCCGAAAACATTTCTAAAACGTAATGGCAAATCCATATCTTTATAATAAAGCTAAATTATTGACCATAACATTAAGTTATATGCCCTTTTCTTCTTGAAAATTACATGTCTAAAAAACACTCTTTAGTATACTTTAAATAATATGTATTCCCAAGCTTTAGAGCCGACTAATCGTTTCTAATTCACTTTTTCTGTGCTTCTTTTAACATTACCTATTCCTTAAAGAAATGTTTAGGAAACACTTATTGGGTTTGCGATTAGTGAAAATAAATTTTTAATGTGTTAACACTTATACGCCCTTGGTGGGTACATTAGGGCGAGATTCTAATTAGCAGATTGCAATAAGAAGGAAATCAAAGAATTTTTAGATAATAAAATTTATTAAAATTCACTACATAAATTAAATAATTGATTGAAAATGAAGAAATATATGTGATAACTGTGCATTTTATGGTCATTTGTGCTTTAATAGAAATTTTGAATGATATATACATATGTCATTGAAAATATCGTCAACAACGTATCACATCGTATAATACATGTGATATCGTAAAATTTCCAGCTTTCGCTCTTAGGTATAGGTATATATATATAACTATTTTATAACCWATATATAACCGTTTTATAACCAAAATCCAAATTGTTCCAATCCAATTAATTGAATATCAGTGGTTTCTATAATATCGTTGTTCCTTCGCCTGAAAACTTATGAAGTTTGATGTTACGTTATTTGCATTTTAAATTACGTTGTGTAAATTATTCATGTTTTTCAAGGTCAAACTCAGAGTCTACTAACAATAAAAACATAAATTTGTGTAGAGCCCATAGCCAAACATTTTTTTTTTTTTTTCATTTATTTTTATTTATTTAATATTTCTCTATGCAAGTGAACCCTTCTTAATGCACGCGACGTACTTTGCTATGCTTTTCGGCGATAAAAATCAATTTTTATTCATTTCTATTTAAAGCCACTTAGTATACTCAATATTTAACTTCTGAAATAGTATTGGTAGGTATATGAAGTAAATTTTTTAGAGTTCAACAGTCAGACGGTGATAACCGAAGTACTCAAAATCAGATTTGTGCATGCCCAGCGCGAAAAATGTAGAGTGCTTAAGTAGCTGGTTAGAACTAAAATTTAGTTGTAATAAAATAATTAATCTCAAATATGGAATATGAAACTTATAAATGAAAATTATAGACAACAACTTTATCTCCAAACGGGTTTAAAAGAATATATGAAACGATTCCAACCGATTTTGGTACGAAGTCATATTATCATAATGGAAGTATTTCCATCGAATTTCGTTGATATACTATACGGCTGTCTGACCTGTAACCGTGTACATTCTAAAGCCAATCAGTTGAAGCGCCGATATCCATAATATAAGGCATAAAGACATAGAGAAATATTTGAACCGATTTCTTCTATACCTGATATCGTAACAGATTATTCTCAGCAAACTTTTTTTTTACGAAATTCCATATCTTATAAAGTACTGATTATAATAATTAAATAAAAGTTATATGAAAATAAATCTTTTGATTTACAGCACCGGTCCCTAAACGACCGACCATCAATTCGTTATATCATATTCCCGTTATTATTTTTAAACTTATCACTAGAATATCTCGATCATCTTAATTATCTAAATTTGCCTCCAATAAAACCAATCCATAATATCGTCGAAAAAGTATTTTCGTATTTTGTTAATCGATGTCGTTGCAGTCGTATATCTCCAGTGCTACCAATCACATTGTGTCATACGATACCATATAGTGTTGGAAAGCTGAGATGTTAAGCTTTATTTAAATTTTAAATTAGGGTAAGTTGAAAAAAGTTACAGTTGTTCAAAAATGAGTGAAAATAATAAAGAAATTCGCTATATTTTGAAATGGACGATGTTGTATCAGTTCGATGTGAAAGCTGCGGCTCGCTCTGGTCGATCTATCGTTGAAAAAGTCGACGATATCATGGAAAACATTGACCAGGACAATCACATAAGCAGCCGTGACGTCGCTAAGGAACTTAATATTCATCATTAAACAGTTTTGAACCATTTAAAAAAGCCTGGCTACAAAAAGAAGTTCGATCTTTGGATACCACATGAAGTGTCTGCGAAAAATTTAATGGACCGAATTAACATCTGCGATTCTTTGCGGAAACGAAATGAAACCGAACTCAGGCGAATGGTAACAGGGGACGAAAAGTGGATCAAATACGACAATAATGTGCGAAAAAGATCATCCAAGTGGTCCATGCGTGGTGCAACTCAACGAATGATCGCAAAACTAAGGTTGAGTGTTTGATGGGATTTGAGAGGAATCATCCACTATAAATTGCGCCAGCCTGCTCGAACGATTGATTCTATATTTTACTGTTAACAACTGATGAGATGCAAGCAAGCAATCGAAAACGGCAAAAACTAGGAGAGCTTGGCTAGGAAGTTTTGATACATCTACGATTTAGCCCTGACCATCGGACTACCACTTGTTTCGGAACTCCCTTAATATAGTAAAGTTGGCTTCAAGAGAAGCTTGTGAAAATTACTTCTCACAGTTTTATACGTCTGATGACTTACCATTAAATGTCACCTTACCTATTTTTCTATATAGAGTATGATGTTCCCGGCCACAAAGTTAAAGCATCATTTATGTTTTCGAAGAATTAGTGCCATCCGGACCATTTGAAATATAAACCAAAATAATATGGCGTTAGCAAAGTATCATATCGTCAAGTCTAAGTCTTACGATTATTATTTTCCGCTTTTTCGAAATTTATCTCGCTTAAAATGTGCCAACTATTGATTTCGAACTAAGCAGATGTAACCAGTTCATCCACGGCTTTGATGTACATTCATACATGAACTACTGGTCATAATATTGTCAAATGCGCATACTTACTTTGACAGTTGGTTTGACAGCTGTCCCTCTAACAAATTGCATACCGGCAAAACTCCACCTTATATAAGTCTATATGGTTTTATCAAAATATCTCTTTTAACTTATATTGTTGAGAATTTTGACATTTCACTAATATAACTGAGCCTTATAGCTTTCTTTTTCCACTTTTTCGTTCACTACATTTTGATTTAGGTTTAGTTGCAACTTCATAGTTGCAACTTCATACAAGGTTTTGCTGTATGCCCATAAAAAAGTTGTCTTAAGAAGTTTTACATGAACTAGGTGCCCAATTACAGGCAAATTGAAGATAACTGTCAAATGCATGTGCCCACTTTGACAGCTGATTTGACAGTTGTCCTTTTAAGAAATTCAATACCATCAGAAACCACCTTAGATAAGACATATGACTCAATCCCCCACGGTTTATGCTTTTAGCTGTTTCCATCATACTCTTGTGTCTCATGCTTGTAGGGTATAGAAGTTCAAATCTTTTCTGAATGAATCTAATCTATATCCGTGATTTTTATACTATTTTAAATCAAAAATTCAAAGGGTCAACGGAGAGTTGTTTGACTTATTTGGTTTTTGGCGTATTGAACAGACAGTATTCAGACATTCTTATGACGAAACACGTGTAGACGTCACAAGTGCCTCGTATATACATATGTACATGGCTATCTAAATATGAAAATTTTTACGTGCCCAGAAATTATACGTCGCGACGTAAGTGTGTTTGTGTATCTTCTCACAATATGCTTTACATTTTAATTACTTCTCTTTTGGTCAGTCACCGATTTTCGTAGACACTCTACATATTTTGTTTTTATTTCTTTATGGATATGGAGGCCAATGTACCTTAATTATGGATTTCGAAGTTTTCTTCCTTTATCCTTTTGCGGCTGGTAGGTACAAAAATATAAATGTTGAATTTTGGATTGGATGCTTTAACAATTTTCACGAAGAATATGAATAAATATGTACATATGTAGGTGTGTGTGTATCTCACAGCAACTGCAAAACTGCGTGTTAATTGCACGACCACGTTTTGGCCTGACTTGGTACAATGTAATCAAAAACGAAAACTTTACTGCTAATTGCTGTAATATTTTGTTGTAATACCGTTCTTCTTCTGTTCATTTGGTTACGTAATTGCAGCGAGTAAACGCATTTTAAGTTGACTGGACGTACTTTAGGGTGTCCCGCGCAATGTACTTCTTTACTTTGACTTTCCAAAGCAAAGAGGATTGACAGAAAATGTTCTCCAAATAACTTTGCGCTATAATGCCGGCTAGGTAAAAATTCGGATTCATTTTGCTTACGTAAATTCGACATTTGTGGGAATCAACGCATAGACAAGCTGTACCTTCAGTGTCAAAAATTATTCCAATATTTGTACAAAACATTAATTCATGCTCTAAGATTATATCCTCAATCTAGTACCCTAATAGAAAGTTTAGGTTATGTTAAGCGTTCGATTTTAACAAGGATCTAACTTCCACAGCTTCGAACGTCGATCCATTGTAAGATCTAAAACTAATATACATTTGCTCACAACACCCTCACAAATCAAAAAATCGCTTTGAGCCTATCACACACTTGTTAAGACACCTATTCTGGTTCGCCGAAGGAAATACTGCCGAGATGTTTCACCTCGGTCTAAAAAAGACTGGACAATGGTAAAGTGTCTGCATGCTTCCATCTCATCCGCCTCTATACAACTTTGATAATTGACGTCCGACAAGATTTTTAGTGTTCCTGTGTTCTACTCTATGATCTGATCTCGAAGTCACACAGAAGCTGGTAGAAAAGTTATTCTTTCGTTTATATAAATATAGTCTTACAAAAGAGAGAAGTAAATAAATGGCAGACTTCGGTGTTATATTTTTCCAATTGGTAGACGGTTATACTTTAAAATTCCAAGTGTGTTTTTAATTTTATCCGATATGGAGATTCATGTCACCCTTAGTACACAGATGTTTTTTGTAATTATTACCCAATTTCTTCTTCTTCTTTATTGGCGTAGACTCCGCTTGCGTGGTTATAGCCGAATTTACAAAATCGCATTCTTCCTATTCGCTGTTTGCTTCTCATTGGAGATTCCAAGTTCAGCCAGGTTCTTTTCTACCTGGTCTTTCCAACGGAGTGGAGGTCTTCCTCTGCTTCCCCCGGCGAGTACTGCGTCTTTGATCTGATCTTGAGTGTTTTCATTCATTCGGACGAGAAGACCTAGCCAGGTAGTAAAGATCATCGTTCCAACGACGACGGTATTCACCGTTGACGATGCGCAAAGGACCATAAATCTTACGCAGAGCCTTTCTCTCGAAAACATAATGTGTATGATCAAATCATGTTTACAATTTCAAGCAAATGAGGAAAGTTCTCTGACTGCCATTCACTTGCGAGTGGCCAGAAACGATTCTTTTATGTATGACTCAAACAGCTTACGACTTCCGATCTTAAACCAAGTATCCTCTGGGTAGCCAAAAAACATCCGTTTGAAGGGGAGTTAAAGTGAGAAGGCGAAACATCCCTCCTCAGGATTGTGCGCTGATCAAGACAAGATCGCTTTTAGTTGTGATCCACATCGTCTCGGTATTTGATTGCGGTAAAGTGGAAATTAAGCTCCGAAGAGCAATTCACTTTTAAAGAGTGCACTTGGAAGTAAAACTGTCATAAATTATCCGAATGATCTTTTCTTTATAACTAAAATGGTTTTCTTTTGTTTTTCTTCCTACATTTACTTAGGCTCTTATAGGCAATTAAGTTCTAAAGTATACTTTTACAATTTTTTCAAAAGCACTTCGTGTGCGAAGTGCTTGTAATTTTGTTGCTAAATGCTATTCCGTTAATTAGCTGATCACGTGCGCTTGAGTTTTTGTTGACGCTCGGTTGAGTTTATGTTATTCCCTATTTTGAAACGTTTTAGAAATTGCGAAAATGTTCAAATGTGAATTGAGCTCCTAGTGGTGCCATTGATAGAGGACGCCCGTCCAATGCAATTGGTTACAATATTGGTATCGTCACTGACACTTCTTTTACTGTTTCCAGAAATTTCAACTCACGTCTGAAGATAATTATAAGCAGCTGGATAAAAATTGCAGACTTTTTATTTAAAACGAAGTAAAAAGAGGTCACCCCTTGGCTTGTGAGATTATTATATCACTTTTATATATGTATGTATGCTGTACGGATGATGATTTCGAAGAGTAGTATAGACCATTGACCTCATTGTGTCAAAATATAATTTAAGTGGTAATTGTGTATAAAATTTCACCGTAAACATGTACTTAGCTATCAAGAAACGTTTCCAATACTTCAATGTAAAGTCAACGTCCAAACGGAGGTCAACTTTCCAGGCTGTATCGCAAAGATGACGGAGGAGAAGTATCTTGATATATTTTTTTTAAGTAGTCGGAAGCGTCGTCCTGCGTTATTAGCGTACCCACTAAAACATTCTCCCCTATAAGATGGACTTGTACCATGCCACGGAACTATTTTCGTATTTCTTCGGAGCAAGGTTTCCAAGAAAGATCTGATGTAGATCAGTTTCTACTGTGACTGCGTCCAGGAATGCCCATGTTTTAATATCTGGCATCAAGCTATTTAGCTCATATTCAATTGGACTAAATTCTGCGGGGTCGGAGTGTCCACAAAACAGCATTGTTCAGTATGTAGTATATACAATATTTTACATTAGCCGCAATTTTCCGCCAGTTTTCTAATGTTTTCTGTGATTCTTTCCATCGACAGCACTTAAAAAGGCATAGTTTGCGTCATCTAGCGATTCATTTCTATAAACATTTTCTGCTTTCTCCATATTGGACAGGTATTTTCGGAAACCTCCATGACCGGAGAGCATTTTTGCTAAATAGTTCTTCACTTTACTTTCCGTATCAACATAAGTCTTGATGGCGGCATGACTTTTTAGCAAAATTCTAAATTTGACCCCAGTATATTAGTCAGTTATTCATTCTTGCACCGAAGTATTTTAGGGCTTTCGTCATTTGTACAGTTTCTTATTAAATTTGCTTGTTCACCTCCAGCGAGATGTGTTTCAAAGCACGCATTATCAGCTCAGTTTTTCACTCGGCTACTCTAAAGCCTAACATATCATATTTTATGGCAAATTTCTTTTTTTATTCAACTTAGTTCCATTCGAGGGTGTTGCATTGACTATAACAACTTTTCAACTTTCCGAACTTATTTTTGTAGCACGATTTGTGCTTTACTTCAAAATATACATCAGTTTCGGAGATCACCTCTTCATTCAACGAGAATTTCTTTCCAACCAGCATTCTTTTTTGCGATTTGAGAACAGGAATAGTCACTGGAGAGCAGATGTGAAGAATACGGTGGATGCATAAGCAACTCGAGGACCAATTCACGTATTTCTTCACTGATTTCTGACACGGTGCATTGTCTTGGTGAAACAGCAGTTTCTTTTGCTTCAATTGCGGTCGTTTTCGGCGATTCCATTCTACAAACGGTCCAATAGCGCTGTGAAATAGTACGTTGCAATTTTTCCGATGAATAAAAATATCGAATGAAGATTGGATGTTGGAAAAGGTTTAGGGTGATTTAGTCTTATCAAAAACATAAGAATACTACAAAGCCTTCAATGACGGTTGAGAGACTGTTGAAGACATGCCACGTTCTGGGCGGCCTTCGACCTCTTCAACTGATAAAAAAAAAAAATACTAAAAACGGATATGGTGCCGGAAAATGGTCAAACAAGTGTTAGGGAGATGGCGAGCGAGCTGGGATCTTTTGGAATTGCGCATTCCGATTCCATATTCATGAAGAGCATTAAAAAAAAAAAAAACACGTCAAAGCCGAACAAAATTAAGGTGATGCCCATGGGTTTTTTTCATTATTCGTGGTTTGGTTCATCATGAATTTTTTCCGGAGGGACATACGGTTAATAAGGAGTACTATTGGGCCATGTTGACTCGTTTACGTGAGAACATTCGTCGAAGAAGGCCGGAAATTTGGAAGAGAAATTGTGGATTTTGCAAAATGATAATGAACAATCACATCGAGCCACGATTGTGACCAAATTCAAAGCCAAAAACGCAATCAATAGTATCGATCAACCATCGTATTGATCAAATTTGGATCCGTGTGATTTTTTCTTCTTCGTTTTCAGTCGTTCGAAGCGATAAAACAAAATTCGCTGAAGAACCTGGTGAATAATTATATATTTTTTATTTACAATTTCCGGATACTTTTTCGTCACAATGTATACATAAGTCCCAACAAAGAAAATATTTTAAATTACAGAAGCAATAGTTAAAAGATGTTAAAATACTTACAACTGTGCTGTAGAAAAAATAAATTCTGCCATAAGATTCTGGACGCCACGGCGTATACGTGATTTAATGTTTTCCTAAAGCAGTCTCATCTACCATACTTCATCATCAAATATTTAAGTATCTTTTTTGGACACAAATAGGAACTTTGTTTGAGTTACTAAATAAATGAAAACAAAAAAAACAAAATTGAATGAATGGAAAAAAATAATTATGTTCAATCATCGAGCATCGAGCAAAAGCGTATCCGGAATTTTTTCGAATAAACTTGGGAAAATTTTTGTGTAAAAATATTTATATGCTATAAAATCTTTTATAACTGCTAAATCATAAACATTTTCATGCACTCATGTTGACTATGAAGTTCAAGCAATATTATGTAAGCCAAACAAGGTGATATAGAAAAACCATTCGGAATGTTGATTTTGAAAATTAACAGAATTTGCATGTACCATACACATATGTAAATATCCATATGTACTTGTACATTTATGTACATATGAAAATATATATGTTCACTCATGCTTACGTACATTATAACCACCACACAAACACTCAGCCTCTCCTTCTTGACTCATCTCGTATTTAGTTTTCTCAGCTAATACCGAAAATGTAATGCCTTTGTTGTTGTTGTGCGAAATTGTACGCAAAAGAACTATTTGACTTTAATATTTAACACATTTCAGGTTAGTGAGGACAGAAATGGGGTGGTGTAAGTTACTTGATAATTAAGGTGAGAATTACAATTGTAGCGAATGTCGATTTGAAAAACCGTGTTTGGTGTTTATGACGGAACCGGTGATCGAACTCAAGTCTTGAGCGCATATCATAAAAAATTAAGTTGTTTTACATCCAGAACAAGCATATTAAATTTGCCTGCCGAGACCCTATAAAGTACATACATACATATGTATATTTCTAATTGCTTAGCGTGACAAGCTGAGTTGGTTGAGCCTGCCCGTCTGTTCTTTAGTTCCGATATATCGTCGAAATTTTGCAGACGTCATTTTCTTCACAAGAAGCTGCTTATTTGTCAGAATCGCCGATATCGGATCACTATAGTATATAGCTGCCATACAAACTGAACGATCGGAATCAAGTTCTTGGAAGGGAAACTTTTGCATTTGACAATGTATTTTCACAAAAGTTAGCACAGGTTATTTTCTAAGGCAACAATGTAATCTCCGAAGAAATTGTTCAGATCAGTTGACGATAGCATATAGCTGCCATACAAACTGTACAATAGGAATCAAGTGTTTGTATGGAAAACATTTTCTTTTGACGAGATATCTCTACGAAATTTGGCACAGATGATTTTCTAAGACAATGTCATAATATCTGAAGAAATTGTGCAGATCGGACCACTATAGCATGTAGCTGCCATACTTTGTTACATATCAATATTAAGTTAAAGATCTTTTTATACTTTTTCACGCTTTAAGACTCTGTAAAGAACAGCTTTGAAGGATATTATGACTACGGTGCATCCCGAACTAGTTCAGTTTTTCGCCGCCGTATTTTAATAGCTCGGCTGGCAATTCATCCACCTCTGTGATTTTCAGGTGGATAACTAGTATTCGAACTTCCTCATAATCAGGCAATGTAACGTATGGATTGGTGAATTGGATTCAATATCTCCATATGTTATGTTTTTACTACCATTCAACAGGCTCGAGATGTGTTGCCTCCATAATTTTAATATGTTCTAAGCATCAGTCACTAAGTCACCTCTGGGAGTATGTTCCGATCTTGAAACCTTCTGTTAGTCACTGCATCTTTTCGTAGAACTTTCAAGCATTACTCCTTTCAGCCAGCTTGTCAAGCTCTTCATACTCATGCGTTTCTGCCTTTCCAGCTAATTAAAGCAATATATTTTGCAAAAAAAAAGCAATTAAAAAATAAATATAGATAAAAAAAGGATTAAAAAATAACAAAAAATAACTTATTTTACAAAAATAATAAAAATATGTTTCTTTAATTCAAACACTCAAAATGCACATGCCTTCTCTTAATGTTTGTATGTATGTACATGTGAACTGTTAAACTACTATTTGGCCAATTCAGTCATTAACACACACATACATACACCTCCACTAAGAGAAACAAGTGCTGGTATGTTTACAACATCAGCGCTTACATCTGGCTTTATGTAAATTTGTTTTAGGTCTGGCATCTTTTAGACGACTCAAAGTTATGCAAAGTTAAGAGACGAGCATTGTACGTAGCCGGTTAGTTTATAGAGTTTAACATCTAACATGCGATTGATATAGACTTTAACTGCCGACCTACTTTATGCATGATATTTGCGCTATATTAAACATGCCAGTTTAAATGGTCTTGAGGGGTGTTGAAAATATTTGGAGTATTGCATAGCTTCTCCAACTTAGTGTGCGTGCAAAAGAGCATATACGATATCACTATGCGCAGATCTCATACCATATAGTGGACTTCCTTGCTAAACTTTTTCCTGTAAATTATTCACTCTGTGATTAGCTCGAAGGAAATTGTATTCTCTCTGTTTAGAAGAAATTTTAGCACGATTTTCTAAAGGTAACAATTCAGACCAGGCTACACTTGTTTTTTATGCATTCGTTGACTATACGGTTTTGACTTGGAAGCAATCGCCTTCCGAATAGGATTGTGACCCAAAACTTCTTCTTCCTCTTTATTGGGGTAGACACATAGAGTGCGCAAGAGCGTTCGGCTGTCTGTTATGAACCTTCGTCGAACCTTCCTTGTGTTTGCTAACGTGCGTATCTTCGCCGCAACAAGATAGTGGTCCGAGTCAATGCCCCGACGTCGAAAGGTAGGCACTTTTAAAATACTGGAGACCTGTCTATCGTCTATGTTGTGAAAGAAATCGATATGGTTTGTGACTTTTCGATCCGGAGGCAGGCAAGTAGCTTGATGAATTTTCCTTTGCTAAAATCTAGTACTACAGATAACCATATTTTGGGCCCCGGCGAAGTTGGTCAGCCTCAACCCACTTGGGGATGTTTCCTCATGGAGGCTGAAATCACTGACCGTTATCCCAAAGATGCCAACTTTGCTGACCCCGCGTTAAATTCGCAAAGCACGATTTTGACATCGCCGCGGCGGCAGCTCTCATAGGCGTGCTCCAAGCACTCATGGAAAACTTCTATGGTCACATCGTTCGCTTCTGTAGAGGCGTAGGCCTCACTTTGATGTGGATTGTGGCTAGATGTTCATCCATCGGGGTGAATACCAGAACTCCCACCATGAAACCCACACCGAATTTGAGCTCCTTTATATGGCCACAAGGAATGAATGTATTTGGACGGCTGTGATATCAGTGGCACCTTCCCAATTAAGGAACAGAACATTCTAGGTACATGTACTTAAATCTTAATCTCTCATTCGAGGCTGTTTTCTTTTTTGCATCAGGGATGTTTCTTACGTGGCGGGTGCCAAACCAACGCACAACTCTTGGGAGCGATTATTCCTCACTCCTCACTCCTCCTCACTTTCGCTTGCCTTCAAACGGATGTCTTTCGACTACCCATAGGATAATTGGTCTAAGCCGGAAGTCGGGAGCTACTTGAGCTGACCCCTCACAAGGGAATGGCGATCAGAGAACTTTTCTTACTTGCGTGAACTTATACAAATGGCTCCATCCTTCTTCATTCTGTTGAGCCAATACTGCCATCGTTTAAAATAGTTTTACATTCGCCTTCAGCGAATTTTGGTTTTCGTTCGGTATCGGTTCATTTCACGGATGCCAACTCCATGATTTTCAAGCACTGTTTCCTTAACTTTTGAGATGTTATCGCTTGTTAGAAGGTTAGTTTTCGATGACTTCACGATCTTCGCTGAATGATTTGTGCTCGTAATATTTAACCAATCTCATTTTCTTAAACAGCGAACATTCCGTGTGATCTATTTTAGAACATGGTACTCCCAGTAAAGTAATATGAATTGAAGATCGTCTGGCTGAACTTTACCATTCGTTTAATCGGATACTGTAGTCGAAGTAGTCGAATCAAATGAACGAAAACCAATCGGTGAGGCGGACTGCAGTAAGATCTAAGAAAGAGTGTCGTGAAAAGTTGGACATCTGGAATTTCCAACGAAATAAATAGACGTTCACCCTAGTCACGCCTGCTTGTTGAGTCTTTAACTGATGCAGGGGTTTCTCCAAGAGGCCCAGATAACGTGGGAGCAACCACTTGATTGTGATAAATAGGCATTTAAGATCACATTTGATTGTGGGCTTATTGTGAAAAAATGGAATAGCTTATCAACTTATGTAGTTCGTACCAGTGTCCATCAGCTGTCCAGCGGAATCGAGTTCCCAGTGTTTTTATTGGCGATTTAGACAAATAACAATGGTAGACGATTTTCAAAATATTCCTCCTATATGAATTTACAACAATAAAACAAGTCGAGCAGACTCGCATTGTGAACTTACAAACAACCGTTATGTACATGAAACTGGATTACCCTTGTGCAGTTATGTTGGCGCATCGAAGAAAGCCTCTCATAAGCATCTTACATTCATATATTATGAAATCTTTATTTTTAACTCATCTTATATATTGTTGTCGTTGTTGTTGGTTGCATGCTTGCATGCCCGAAAGTCATTGTGTGGCGTTGCTGTCCAAAAAAAGAACAATAAAACAAAAATAAGTGAAAAGAAAGAGTAAAAACTGTGTGGTGCACTCAAAAGACATACATACATGCGTACATATGTCTAAATAAGAGTAGTCAAGTGGCACGTTTTTGTTGTTTCATGCGCAGCTTTTATCAACTACCGTCAGCAGCTTTGACACTGTCTCAAAAAATAACGGTTAAAAGTTGCATGCGTTTTTTTTTTTTTTTTTTT
>NW_017534830.1:335178-342605 GCF_001853355.1 Bactrocera latifrons
TTTTTATTTAATTTTGTGTAATTTTATAAATTAAATTTCAAACTTTTTAAATTATTCCTAAAGTTTTTAAGTTAATTTATTTTTTACTGTAATTACTGTAATTACTTTTATTAATGTTTCTAGTTATTGTTTTTACTAAAATTTGTAATTTTTTTCTTTATTTGTTTTTTTTTATTAATTTTTAATTTTTTCGAAAATATACCAACAACTACAACACGTTGTTTTTACTACCGTCATATGTCTTGAATTTGCACAGTCAACGGCTCTATGGCGTCACTCAAATTAGGTTAAACACCAACACAATGCCACAATAAAAAGTGAATCTGATTTTCATTGCTCTCGAATGTGAAAAAAGTTATACACACGTGCACACACACGTACATGTTACAGATTGTGGTATATTAACGTGCAACTGCAATGCATTTTCTCTTGTCAACTTTTTACTCACATATCATGGTTTTATTTTTGATTTTCTTCCTTCCTCGCCTTTTCACTCATTCACGCTCTTTCTCACTGTCGTTTTTCCACTTTTTCGGCGGCTGGTGCTTAATGACGACAATGAAAACCGGCTTTGTGCCCCATGACAGCGCATCGATTGTCTGTGGTTATGGCCATTGGCCGCCAGCGCCCGCGACACTCTCCATCGACTCCAAAACTTTGCCGTTAATAGCGCTTGATTGCCTGCGCAGCACTTAAGCTACAGACACATATATACAAAAATATGTATAAATTCAAGTGCACTTCTGTGCGTGTGAGTGTGAGAGCGAGCGCGTGTGATTATTTTGTAATACTTACCTTAGGCGTGTGTGACGATGTTGTTGTTTTTGTTTTTGTTATTGCTGTTGTTATTATTTTTATTGTTACTGCTGTTATAATTATTGTTTTTGTTGCTGTTGCTTCAGTTTATTGTTGTTGTTGTTGTTGTTGTTCAGTGAGTCAGTAGGCCAGGTTTGTTTATATCGTTCAAATGGCAGCTACTCGTGATGTGGATAGAGGGCGCTATATAGCACCGCGTATGTGCATACATGTGTGTGTGTGTGTGTGTATGTGCGCACAACCATTTATGTTACACCTATTGCAACGCATCCGATTGTTATTAAATTATGGTTTGTGTGTCAACTAGTTATTTACTTCTTGTTATGCGAAATGTTTAATTAGTCAGTGACTAATTAAAGGAAAGGGTGTATTCGAATTTTATTTTTTGGCTCCGTGAAGTTTTTACTCAGGTTATTGTGTTTACTTTTCAGTTACATAAACAGTTTTTCCACTGTTCGCTACGATTTCAAGTTAAATTCAATAATGAAGCTTGACCAGAATTTCGACCAATATTATTCTTGCTGTTTTCTTCATATTCTTAGAAGGAATTCCGGATGGTTTGATGAATTCCGCGTTCTACATTATTCGTCAGTGTTTCATGTATCTAGAAGGAAGGTCATAGTAGGAAAAAAATAACATTTCCAAATTCCGACAGTCTTAGAAAAAGGAACATTAGGTTAAGCTAAACTGACTGGCTTCCTGTCAAACATAGTCCTACAGGCCCACAGAATCGCCAAAGGAAGATTTGTTATTAATATGAACTGAAGTTTACGTCGCGCAGAACGTCAACGCTTTTTGTGAAGTTTAGTAGAGATTTGATATCTAAGTTCTGTCACTTCCTCCACTGCCTTAAACTGTGACGCTCCTAGATATCTAGATGTTCCAACGTCGTTCTCATGCCTACTTTCCTGTATGTTCTACATGTGTCATCATTAAGAATGCCCATACGGCTCACATGTTATACCAGTTGTAACTTGGGACAAACGCAGCCACCGTCCTGCAGTCTTTTGGAGACGATGTGAGTGGAAAGCCTGTGTTTTAGCCCTTTTGAAAATTTTATTTGTGTATCGTCTTTAGTGACATGTATAGTTTTCTGTGCTGCTTTGGTAGTCTAGCGAATGGCATACATGGCAATGTCATCAGGTTTTGGGCAAGTAACCGCCACGGCTGCCTCGACTAAATTTCAGCCAATTTTCGACTCCTTTTGGGAGCATATGGGACCGTATGTCAGCAGTAACGGACCGAATATACTCTTCACAGTCAATCATCTGGGGCTTAACTGCGTAGACAATGTTTAATCGCACGATCTTGGAGGTCGCAATTGATCATACAAAAGACTTTTTCTATTGGGTCTATAAGTATATTGGAGCGATTTGTTTTCGAATTTTGAAAGTTTGTTTAGGAAAAACATATTATATAAACAGGTACTGCCCATCCGAAGCTACAACGATTTCCCATCTTTCTAGCAATTTCCAAAAGCACTGAGCCGGCTTCGCGGTCAAGAGCGAAACAAGCCAATATTCTGCTTTTCATGTAAACCGTACTCCAGTGAGCGCGTTCTTCATTAAAATGAAGAAATGTTAATCCGTAGGGGCAGCAAAAGAGTTACACGGCTGGTGAGACGATACTTCGCAGCCGGTGTTTTTGCAGTAACTATTAACTGGTGGTCCAACATGCAGTCGAACGTTGTTGTGATGAAAAAAATTTGTTCTCGTGTCTAGTCGCAAATTCCGGTTGTTTTTCAGTAATAGCTTGCTTGCTAAGGTTTTCTTAATATTAAAATAAATAATACTCAGGAATTCTTATGGGGAGTACATTTTTTCAGGTACACGGTCCGACAGATTTGTGTGAGAAACTTATTGTGATACGAAAATTGAAGCTTTCCCACACCTGTCCGCATTTATCGAAACAATGGAAACAATAATCAAGTAAAACGGTTTCTTGGCCAACCGCACGAATATAGTTATAGACCTTATGGAACTGACAGATTAATGTAGTATTTGGTTAAAACTATAGCTCTCCTCAGCATATTCCACCCTATTGATCTTCTATTCTATTCAGTTTTATGCTTGGTCTAACAGAACTTGTAGAGACCACATTCGACAGTTCATACTGGATCATGTTCCAGCGTCTCATTATCCTCCACGCAAGCTCTACATCCCGCCGCATCTACTTTTTCAATTTAAAAAAGATGGAATCTCAAGAACAGATGCCCTATGATGATTCCTACAAACCTGAAAGTAGGAGCTTGTTGGTCTGTTCACCATCAACACTATCCCAAAATAACTTTGTGCTATGCCCTGTGTTGCTTGTGTTTCAAGACCTTAGGTAATCAGTGTCCATTGCATAAAACAATCATTGAAGAAACTGAATGGAGTCGGTCACCTTAGGGGAGTTGTTGTCATTTAGTTTGAAGCTAACTTTTGTGTAAGTACTTTTGGGTTAGTATAAATATTATAGACCGCTCTTGTTACTCTTTCACTGTTAGACTTCCGTCAATAACTATATACAGATTTCGTCATTAGAATTGAATTCTATTCTCTATTGAATTAGCTTATTATTACAATACTTTTATTATGCAGTCTGTTCAAGTATTGGAATTTTTCGAAATTTTGAAGTGCTTGAAGTTGAAAGTTATATTTTTTCCCGAACTTAAAATTCAACTCAACCCAAGTCAAAGCTTATTGTCGACAGCAAAAAATAAAAAATACAGATTTTGTCCCCAAAAGTAATAACTAAATATTCTTACAGTGAACATACTCCGCTACAAATGTGAAGGTAGGGGAGCATAGACAACAAAAAAAAAAAACCGCTTCGTAAATCACCTTACTCACAGAATAACTGACGAAAAAATGCTCAAAATTTGCGAACTTATTATTGTTTGTCAAATCAATTAGCGGTAAATGGGTTTTCTTCTATTTTGTTGTTATTAATGTTTTCAACGGCATTGGCAACAACCGAATAACACACAGAAACCGCAGTTGACAGATCAATGTTGGGGATTTTAACCGACAGCTTTCCGTTTAAAATGTGAAAACAAATAAAAACATACAACAATACAAAAAGCACATACGTAGATAAATGCGTTTGGTGGCAACGCTAATGCCAAAAAACGTAACAAAACCAATAATGCATTACAATACCTTTTTTTGTATGTTTGTATTTAGTCAAAAGCCGCTAGCTTAGAAGTGTCTGTAAAGAATACAGGGCTCTCCAAAAGCAATGTGCCGATGAGAATGTGCAGGACATTTTTCCTAAGCGGCTTCGATATACAGAATACAAGAAATTATTGAACATTATTGTTGAAATTAAATGTAGAACCTCATAGATTTCACAGTTGACTTAGCCCCTGTCAACGCTTCAATGTTAACTTCTTTACTCTACCTAACTTATATGATACAATAGTTTTTTTTTTTKTTTAGAGGTTACACTTTCATTGCCGTTCAGCAGGTTGAAGAAGTATTCTCTTCATAACTTTAGTATGCTCTAAACATCAGCCACTAAATCATCACTCCGGTCCGTTAGTCGCCGCATCTTTTCGAGCATCATCCCTGTCGACCAGCTTCTCAAGCTGTTCATACTCAGACAGCCAAGTAGATTGATGTATTTTATTGTGCTGAAATCTAGTATTACAGACAACTATATTTCGGACCCCTGCAAAGTCGATCAGCCATAACCCATTTGAAGAGGAGACTGCTGTACCAAATATGACTTCTTTGCGCACTCAGACGTTGAAATCCTCAAACACACTTGTTAAATCGTGGTGGGGACAGTTGTCATAAGCGTGCTTAAACCGCTCATAAAAGGCATCTTTGGTCATAACTTTGCTCTGAGGCGGATTGTGAGTAGATGCTTGTCCACCTGATTGAATGCCAGTGCTCGACGACTAAGTCTTTCTCCCGAATTTTCGCTCCTTTATATGGCCACTGTACTAAACGTCATAAAGACCTACTCGTCTCCGTCTTGGTCCCGTCCATCGCACTTCTTAGACGGCACTGATGCCTTTACTTTTTCGAGAACATTAACTAACTGAACATCGGCCATTTCCCAATTTATTGATCAGATATTCCAGGTGCATGTCCTATAACATTTGCTGTGGTCATCATCAAAGGTTTTGTTTGTTTCTTTTTCTTTAGCAGTGGTTTCTACGTGGCGGATCCCAAACGCAGCGCACAAACTCACTAGGCGAGTAGTATAAAGCTTTATACACATTTAGGTAGTGAGCCGCTTGTTTCAAGACCGACGCCCGCACGCAACCGCAACTCTGGTGAACAGACGCTGTAATTAGACTTCCAGACATATGCTGGAGCAGCTCCGCTGAAGCTTCCTCTCTTTTAGCCGTGACCCGAGGCTTCACACCGGTTAACTACCGAATCTTACAGAAGCATGACTAAACACCATTACACCTCTTAGCTCGTTGGCAATTCGTTCGGGTACATTTCGGTTACGGAATGTCTGGTTGGGCTCAAATATCGGGCATACCAGATATCTTAGTACAATAACTCATCATGTGTAGGCATTGAGTATGTGTATATAGGATCCAACTAGTTTTAAGGCCAATAGTCATAGACAAAAGCAATTGTGCCGTGTTTAGAGTACTGAAATTGTAAGACCAGATATTTGAAATGTAATAAAATCGGAGTCAGTATTTTGAAGTTTGGTAAAATTTTTTGTACCGCCAATCTAACCTATTGTGACACCCTTTGCAGTCGATCGGCTGCCACGTGAATAACACGTCGGATGATTGTTTTTAGACTTATGATACCAAAACCTAAAAGCACGCTGAAGGCAAAGCTCATGTTGAGCCACTTACATGTGTACACATTTCGGCGAGAAGACGTTTGAGCATTTAAGACGTACTTCAACGCCTTTGCAGTGACCTTAGCCAAAGTGTAAATACAGAAACATGTATATTGTAGGTTTGTGTCTTGTTTTTGCGGTCGTTTGACTAGTTTTCTTATTATTGGTGCAGGTAAAACCTGTTGTTGTTKTTGCTGTTGTCTCGAATTAGATCGCTCCAACTCTGGGCATGCACCCAGATAACAAGCGTCAAGGTCGAGGTGCAGCTTACTAGCGGCAAAGTGTGCGCAAAATTAATGTCATAAAAAATAAAAGAGAAATAATAATAATAATAAAATCTTTGAAGAATTAATATGTATGCAAAGCTGCAATGAAGCAAATCTTACTTTCGCCCCTGGTTCGTCGCACCCACTCGCTCATATGTACCCGTGTTCGTGTGTGGTTTATTATGTAATTGACCAATCTTGCCGTTCGCGCCTTTCATTCATACAAAAGCTCTCATCCCAAAAGCGATTGTAACCAAATTGGTGGTTCCAAATTCGACACTCGAGCCGATACTTGCGTAGAGATTAGCCTTTATGGCGCTCTTTTCCATTTATAAGCATACAGTGAGGGGACTAATTGATCGCCAAAGAAAAACAATTGTGCTTGCATGTTTTTTTAAGATTGTAGCTAACATTGCTTAGCAATAGGTTGTTCGAGTTTCTCGGACAAGTGATGGCTTTAAATGTGATGGTTATAAAAAAGAATTCCAGATCGTGGGGCCTCTCTGAAGGGCAAAAAAGTTATTGTTGGAGACTCTTTCAAGTCGAAACTGAACTTCGATTTACAAGTGATCCAATTAGTTCACTCATTTTGGTGGTGGAAAGAAATATTTTCCTATAATTTTTACGGATTATAGCCTCAAGTTTATTATTTTTCTGAAGTAATCGGTATTTTTTACGGGACCCATGCCTTAAGCCTTCTATTTAATCTGATATATATTTAAATACTGATACTTTTTTTTTTAAATTTGACGAATAAAAGATTATAGTCAATCTGTATAAAAGGTGATCCATTTCGATTTTTCTTATCATTCGAAAAAAACATTCTTGGAGTTTTTTTTTTTTTTTTTGTAGATTATCACTTTCAAATGTTGGCTGCGGCTACGTCTCAGATGGTCCATCCGTTGAGACCAATTTTCGATTGCTCGTTCGATATACATCTCCGCAGAAGAAAGTCTAACAATCATTAAAACCATTGTCTTTTCTGGATGAAACGTTAGCTCTTGAAGCGCTTCATGTTGCTCTTCGGCGCAAATGTGACAATTTTACTTGTTTACATACCAATTCAGCCAGAAGTGGACTATTATACATAAATGAACAAAATTTGGCTCGAAAACAACTCGGAGCTTTTTTGGAACTTTTCAGAAGCTCATAGAGCGAAGCGAAGTTCATTTCTTGCACAAGCTCTATTGTCTTGTCAAAAAAAGGCTATTGAAAAAAATACCTTTAATATGGGTAAAATCGAATCAACACTTCCCTCAGGCCCCCTTAGTGTTAATATTAACTTTTGTCAACGACTGAAAGTTAGTCTCCGGTTTTCATCCTTGCAAGAGCAGAAAATATTGGGGTTCATTGAGAAAATTTAAATATTTCACCTTTCAGCTTTTAACACGTTTGATTAACATTTTTTTTTTTCGTTTCACATTTTCGCATAATAATTTTCATTTTGCAGTTCATTTCACATTTTTGAACAGAAAAACAGGAAAAAAAAACCTTAACCGTTTCGCAAGTTTAGTATCAAGGTCAATGAGGTTGGACCATTTGTTT
>NW_017534830.1:343250-368678 GCF_001853355.1 Bactrocera latifrons
CATTTTGCAGTTCATTACACATTTTTGAACAGAAGAAGAGGAAAAATAAAAAAAACCTTAACCGTTTCGCAAATTTGGTATCAAGGTCAATGAGGTTGGACCATTTGTTTGGTTGTTGGCCAAMTTACTGGGACTTAATTTTGGAGTTGCACGCCAGACTTCCATATATGTATATATGTATATGTATATACATACAAACAATATATATATATATATTATAAACATATGGTGTGTATATATTTCGCTCGAGCGTTTCAATCTTGCCTTATGTCCAATGCTGCCGAGCTGGAATATTCCATCGAGCAGCAAATGACCAAATCAATCTAATCTGCATATTTTACAAACCAATAACGCTTGTTTGTTGTTTTATTTAATGTTTTAAAACGCTTCGCCAGCATCGCTTGACATCATTAGCTTCACTGCACTCTTTCCAACTTTCAAGGGCATTCAGCGCTTTTGATTGACTTTGGTTGGGCACAAGGTGCAAACAGTAATCCAAAAAAGTATATGCACACAAAGGCTCAACTAGGTAAACACGTTATGCTCCATAATCGCGTGGTATTAGAGTTTTCAGTGATTTTCTTTGTCATTTGCAATGCGCTGTATTTGGGCAGCTCTTCATAAAGTCAACAAAACCTAAAACTATATGTACAAAAAAGCATACTTATTTACTTATTAACATGGGTCTTCAATTTCATAACTTACAAGATTCGCTTTTGTAGTATTTTATATCAACTTTATTGTTGTTGTTGAATATATAATTAAATATTAATCAATTACGCAGCATTCACGGCGACGCACTTGATTTGGCACAGAAGTGAACTACCAAGAATTGTATTTGTTTTATATAAATATTCAATTAGCTTATGCCAATAAATATGTGGGTTCAAGTAAGTTGTCGAACTATATAGAAAAGACGTTGATATTTTCTAGATCTTTCGAAACAAAATATTATTTCCATTTGTTGATTTTAGATAATTTAACCGTTGCCTAGATTTATAAAAAGTATGCTGACAGATATAATTATCGATATTATATAATATACAGTAGACTATAGAGAATATACTATATAGAACTATACATCCAGATGGAAAAATAAAATCAAGTATTTATAAAACGCGTAGTGTGTGAAAGATTAAAGCTCACCGCCAACAAATTGATTGGACTTTATTAGTCAGGCTTCGGACCTAGAAACTCTACTATTGGTCAGATATTCAAAAAATTCCAAATCTTAGAAAATATTCGTGAAAAGAAAAACGACGCACACCACCTTTTTGTCGATTTTAAAGCTATCTTCGAGAGTATGAAAATTAGGTGCATCTACGTCGATATACCTGAATTTAATATTGGCTATATAAACTGGCGTTGAGCAACATCAAAGGCTCCGTCAGGATTGGGAAGAAAATAACTCGAGTTGCAGATCTGAATAGAGATTGGTATCTCCAATTGACGCTGGATAGCGAGGAAAAGAAACTACTGGCGCGGATGATTCCTATTCACTTACCAAAGGCAAGGTGCCTACCGAACCCGATTTAAACAAGAAAATTTTATTCAGCGACGGAGGCCACTTTTTGTTGAATGCTTACGTTTATAGAAAAAAAATGTCGCATTTGGATAGCGCTGATGATCTACAAGCCACTGGTGAGACGACCGAACTGCGGAGAGTTCCCCCACTAAGTTTAGTAACGCAACCTGGCAGAACTTATTCAGCTTCTAATAAATGTGAAGATATTCTTAAGAATATACCATAGTATATTATTACTTAACCCAGATCTATTAAACGAAATATGTGAAATATATTGTTTGATGACTAGAACAAATTTTTTTTTTTTTTTTTGTTTTTGAGAAACCTAATTAGACCAGTTAAAAATATAATTTATTTTTCTAAAACAAATATTTCAATCTCTAAATTTTCAAACGACTCTCATATATAGTATATTTAGAAGTTGTTACTGCTTACTGCTCTCCCTAAAACAGTTGCTTTGGGTGGCTAAGCTTAGAGTTTTCAACATGAAACCAATGTTTAAAGTGAGGAGAAGACCACATACCACAGTGAAGCATACCACGTGTGCTTTATAAATGCTTTCTAAGATCTTATAAAAGCACTACACTGGAATCAATGGAAATTAAGACAGGTTCAAGGCGTCTACGAGTTCCCAACTCGCTTTCGTGCCAACTAAATGTTTTCGCTACGAAGAAAGCTCAGCCAAAGTTAATGAACTTTGATGGAAATCAACTCCAAGTTGATTTGTAACCCATCTCTCTTTAATGATAAATGTCACTATTATAGAAAAAATTAAAATTATGTTTCAAATACACAAATCTTTTTATCTTCTTCAACATTATTACCAGAGTCTGCTACCTTAACATTATTGCGTCTGCGTCTGCTACAAGCAGCGCCAGGCGCCTGCGCAATGCACCATTGAAAAGCGATTGAGTGCGAATAAGCAATAACAAAAACGAAATCACACACGTGTATACATTAATGAACAAGTGCGTGTAAAACATTAATTGCATAAGGCAAATGGCAAAAAAGTTAACTCGCCTTTGGGAGGTTATTAAGCTTTTTGCATCAATCACCAAAGTCAATACTCAAGGTTTTCTTGTCATGCCAGGTTACTTTGCAGTTTCATGTGGAGATATATGTATATATCTACATATATATATATATGTATATATGGCGAATTATTTTGTTGTTGTTGCTGTAATAAAAAATTTTGCTTTGTTTAATCGATGTGCAGAATTGTGCAATGCTGTGTGGTTAATTTTGCCAAAAGCACAATGAAATTGTGACGCTTAAAGTACAATAAAACTGTTTTTATATGCTTATATAACTAGTAGATAAAGATACATAAATGTATGGTATTATACATACCGGTTTTTTACATGCACTCTCGTTTTTATGTAAATTTGCGGTAAAGCCATTTGTGCGGTTTTCATTGTCAATGTCAATGCAAGAATGATTGACAAGCAAGGTCTAACAACTGTCAATATGTATGTATGTACGAGTATATATGAAAGAATGTATGTATACAATGGTTAAATTTGACATTTTGCTTTGCCTTTAATATCTTATTCACACACATACATATGGTGACGAAGAAAGTCGAGGCTTAGCCACTTAGAGGTTCTCTACTTCTTTAAAGAAGAAAGAAAGAAATTTAAAATTTAATGAGAAATATTTATTATCATTCGAAATAACATTCTTTGGTATTTATATTTTTTGAAGATTATCTCTTTCAAATGTTGGCCGTGTCACAGGTGGTTCTTCCATTGAGTCCAATTTTCGATGACTCGTTCGAGTATTTCGACTGGAAACTGGCGAATGACACACGTTTTGTTTTGCTCCAAAACTTGAATCGAAGCGGCATGGTCCACATAGACTTTAGACTTTACATATCCCCACAGAAAAGTTCTAACGGTGTGCTATCTATCACACGATCTACCACCAATCCGTGAAATTATCTGCTCACCGAAGTATTCTCTCAATAAATCCATCGATTGTTTAGATGTGTGGGAAGTGGCGTCGTTTTGTTGAAACCAAATGTCGTCGCGATCACGAACTTCAATTTCAGGAATCAAAGAGTCGGTTATCATAGCAGTTCTAGAATCTCTTCAGGTTGCTCTTAGTCTCAAATGTGTCAGTTTTGCTTGTTTACATACCCATTGAGCCAGAAATGTGGCTCATTGCTGAACAAAATTAGCTTCTTCAAGAAGCTTAGTCACTTTTTAAGGTCGAGCGGTTTCAGTTCATGCACAAGCTCTATTTTGTACGCTTTCAATTAAAGATCTCGACATTAAATGGGCCAAGTCGTTCCATAAGTCACTCCGAGTTTGCTGCGAAAGGCACCGAATCGACTCTTCGCGGACTCTCTCAGGTACGGCTGCTATATTTCCTCACTGACTACTGGGTCTCAAGATCTGTGATGTATGCTCAGTAAGCCGATTATGTTGATCATAAGTTGAGCATAGGAAGCACATTTTTTAAAGAACGAGAATTTTTTTAATAAAATTGAAATAAAGTCTTTCGATGATGAAATGCCAAGTAATAGTGAACAAAAATAACATGACAGCTGACACGACTTACGCGTGATCTGTCAAAATAGGCAATTGAAAGAAGTATCTCTACTCGGATCACTCTTTGTATAATATTAACATAATTTTCCCATAGACCTTAACACTATGTGAAAGATTTATTACATATTAGTCTGCATTTTCCTGGGAAAATAATCGAAAGGTGGAGCTTTGTGTTCTTCTCTATACTTTAACCCTTAGTTTCATATTGCAAACTCCAAGCTTAGTTAACCAAAGCGAATGTTTTGGTATATTTGGCTTGAAGAATGCAAGGTATCGATTCTTAAAGAAAATTTCAAAAAGCTCTTAATAGATATCATCAAGTACAGATTTCACTGGTAACATCGGCACGGTGACTATTCTTCCTTCCTATGGTATATTCCTAAAAATATACAAGTATATTTGTTAGAAGGTGAATAAATTCTTCCTCATTGCGCTTTGATGTTACTAAACTTTGTTTGGATCGTCGAATATTTCCTTGAAAGTCTCCTCTACTCCTCTACTTTCATTTTTCTTTTGGTAATAAATCAAATTCAGGCACTGTTCCATTCTTGATCCATTTAAGTGTATTATAATGTTAATTAGAGAAGCGACAGAACGAGTTTTCTTACATCGGAGGAGATCAGAGTGTATTCTGCGCCCTAAAGTAAATTACATAATTATGCGACAAACCTGATTATTAAGTTTTAACGAAATTTTGAAAAGTTTAAATCCTAATCATTATATAAAAATTAGTATAAAATCAGGATTGCGTAATGAAATTTTTTCGATCCCGTAGTTCTAGTTTTATTCGTCGCATCGGGTCATGCTATACCTTTTTGGAAAGCTCATTTCACGCGCCAACACGTGTTTGATTGATTGTCGTTTCTTTTAAGTCGCTCGTGAGTTATAGCGTCGCAAACATGGAGCAAAATAAAGAGAAAATACAGTATATTTTACAGTACTACTACGATAAAGGTAATAATAATGCATCTCAAGCCACAAAAACGCCACAGTTTATGGACACGATACAGTTTCTATTTCCACCGCACAACGATGGTTTCAACGTTTTCGTTCTGGTGTAGAGGTGGTTGAAGATTCGCCACGCTCCGGAAGGCCTGTCGTCGTAAATTGCGATAAAATCGCTGAATTGGTCGAAAGAGACCGGCATAATAGCCTGTCTCTTATACACATCTAGATGTGTATAAGAGACAGAACTAGAACTACGCGCTCTCAGCGCCCGCTAGCGAAAATACCGCAAGACTTTTTTGATAAACTATTATAATAGTTCCGGGCACTAAGAGAGTAAATACGGGACCTGTCTCTTATACACATCTAGATGTGTATAAGAGACAGGCCCTAAATCTATGCTGACCCTGGCATGGAAAGAAGCTTGTAACATATTTTTTTTTTTTAATCACATTATATTAAATAAAACTCGAAAAACATTTGGGATCCCATGTTGACTTACGGTTTGATTGTTAAATATAGTTCACAGCAATCCATTTATTTTTAATACATGCATATGTATGTAGGTTTATTTATAATTTGTGACATCCTTCATAAAGATTTATGCGTTGGTTTTGACGCTTTCTCCACACTTCGCGTAATCCTATTCTACTAAGTTCTACTATGCATTGTGTCAACAATAATTGCTTGATATTTGACAATTACCCAACAATGGATACAAGCCCCCAAAAGATGATTAGTTCATGTGACTTGTCACAGATTTGAAGAAAGAATATACATGCATTATGGTAAAAAAGTACCCGCAAAATATTTATTGATACGTCTATATTTATCTTGTCGCCTTCAAAGTAATCCCCACCTGATATTTAATAATGTACTTGTGCCAACGATTTTTCCAGTCCTCGAAAGATTTTTCATAAGAACTTTTTGCGATGGCTTTCAGCTCCTTCAACGAATTTTGTTTTATTTCTTCGATCGACGTAAAACGGGTTCCACGGAGCGGCAATTTCAGTTTGAGGAACAAGAAAAAATCAAACGGAGCCAAATCTGGTGAATACGGTGGTTGGTTGATGGTGTTCATTGAGTTTTTGAGTTTTTGAGTTTTTAACTTTAATTTCGGTCACAATCGTGGTAAAAATACTACGAATTGTTCTTCCACAATATCGGATCTTTTCGATGGCTGTTTTTATGCAAACGCTTCAATACAGTTAAATAGAATTCCTTATTGATCGGCTGTGCCTCCGAAACAAATTCATGATGCACCAAACCACGAAAAAAAACAACGAGCATCACCCTAACTTTTGTGGCTTTTTCGTGGTTTTTTGGTTTCGATTCGTTTTTCTCATCCATTCCGATTATTGTTCGCTTGTTTGCAAGTCAAAATCATATATCCATGTCTCACAGGCAGTTATAAAGGTCTCCATGAATGTGGGATCGGATTTCGCATGATCAATCATGTTCAAAGAGAACTTTACGTTATTATTTATAAAACAAAATTCGGCTTTATCGAGACGAGTCGATCAAGAACGCGTTTCATACTCAAAACATTCATCAGAATCATTCGAACGGACTCGCGAGAGATGTCCACCTCTCTTGCCATGTCGATAACCCTTGCCTGATGATTTTTAAGCACCGTATCCTTACCTCTTTTAACATTTTCATCAATTGAAGAGGTCGAAGGCCATCCAGAACGAGGCTTGTTTTTAACGATCTCTCGATCGTCTTTGAAGTCTTTGTACTATTCGTATTTTGAATTTAATTACGATTACCGGGTGCTTTTTTGTCACAATATATGTAGTTGTAAAACTTCAGTAATACAATACAAATATACATTTCTTTTGCAATCGACCGATTTATCAATGACTGTAAGCTGTCACGAGAACTTGTGACACATACGAGGCACTAATGATGCTCAGTAGAATGGCCTTATTATTGTTCTTTTTTTACTTTGTGTGGGAAGGGGATCTCAAGCGTCTTTCTTACAAATAAAAGGCAGTGAAATGCAAGCGTAAGAACATTTCTATTTTGGATCTTCAACCGTTTAGAGGGAGAGGTTGTGTTTTCAGCGATAATTCATATAAAATAACTTAAATTAATTTATTTTAATATTGCAAATGAGTAAAACTGTTTTTTTTTTTTTTTTTAATTTTCCTTACAGAATTATTATCTTCCTAGACCGTGTACACCCACAAAAATGGCCCCTAACGCGCCGAGTCCGCGGCACAGCGCATTACAACAAGTTTTTCTAATTTTTGTCTGCTTGCCACTTGTTGTTGTTGCACAACATAATAATTCCGTTTACTATACAAACATGAACAGTACCAGAAATCCAACAACATCACATACCTACAACAACAATATAAATGCCAGCGATAAAGCTTTTCCAGAGGATATAGCGTTAACGCGATCTTTGAACGCCAGCACTTACCGTTATGATGAGTATGAAGAGGAATTGGATATGAACTTTCGAGATAAGGATTACGAGCTGTACGAATATCTACGACGCACTTCGATTATTTTCGGCTTGGCGAGTGTGGCGAATGGCAGCAATGTGAATACAGTTTGCAGTCGACAAATGAGACATATCCAACAGGGGATACTGCGCAAGGAGCCGTGGGCCATGAAAGGTGAGTCTCGAATAGGTTGCTATTGAATGAGAGTTGATTCAGTTTTCAGGTGGACATTAGAATATAGAAAGGTCGTTTGGAGACTCTACGTGTAAATTACGAAAATCTTGTACTAAAAGCCTTGAGGCTAGGTTGTGATGACTACTCCTGCTTTATATCCATGTAGTGAATTAGCTATAAATTCTAACAGTGAAGCACAAAGAAAATTAGCTAAGCAGGCTTGCGCCTGGTCCTTATCAGAGTAATGAATGGGGCGGAGTTGCCTTCGAACGGCTGTTAAATTTTATATGCTTCTTCCTGTAAGAAATATATTAAGAGGTTTGGTAAAGGGGCGATATCCTTTCAGGAAGGATTATCCCTGAGCTTTTTCCTCATATCCGGTCGCAGCCAAATTCCAACTAAATTCCGATCCGTTTTAACAGAAACCAAATATTGTTCATGAACGATGTAATTTCATGGCTCACGTACCTTACAACCATTTACTAATTTATCCAAATAATCTGAAGACCTGTTATTTGAGGAGATCAGGGTCAAGTCCATACCTAAAAAAAAAAACAATTAGAAGCCTTCGACTCATATCCTTGGCGGATTTTATAAGATGGATGAATTCATGATCAATCGAATCAGTATATAACTTATACCGAGGGTCAATAAATGATCTTCCGTAGGAGTTTTACGCATTTACGAATCCTATTGAGATTTCCATTAAAAAAAAAACGATACTGGAACTTCTGAGTTCATAGATTTTACAATTTGAGTTTTTCATTAACAAGACTCACACCAGGGTTTATATTCACGATGGAGGCTTGGATCTTAACGTTTACCATCAATAACCGTTCCGAAGTTTATGGAAAAGCTCTTTTAAATATTACGATCGCTACATTTATTTGGTTCGAGAAGGAAACCTATTGATTTCTATGCATGGTTTTGACAGTTTTTCTTAGTATTGTATTCTAATTAGAGTAAGCCTTATGCTATATTACGTAATAATGATTCTTCAATTTTACCCTCTACAACCATCTTTTACTATTTTCTAGTGCTCGACGCTTCGGCAACCAAACCTTCCGGCTTTGTATTTGGTCAAAACTTTTGGCTGGGAAGCCGTGAAGCTTGTGGCGCCGTCAAGAACCCTGTCGCCATTACACTCTCAAAGAATTATCAACGTATTATGCATTATGCCATCATCACCGAACGTGCCCCCTTTGATGTGGACTATCGTGTAGTCTATTTGCGTCATAATTCACCCTGGCAAGTGGAGATCAAAATGATGTCGGAGGAAATTATTCACGTTGGACTCTGTTTGCCCAGCGTTTGTGCGTCGCATGAAATCGAAGAATTGACGCGCACGTACTTGGAACGAGGCCTCTTCATTGAGAATGACATCTACGATATTCGACCGCAGTTGGTTTATGTGAAGGATCTCAAGTTGAATAAGAGTTTCTTCGAGAAACGTACATTCAAAATGATGTCTGTATTTCTGGCATTCACAAGCTTAATGCTCTTAGTTGCGGCATTTCTGCGCGTTAAACCTGCTGTGGAGGCGAAGAGAGAGCAGAACTCGTTGAAGGTAGCGCAAGAGATTTCGGTTGATGTTGCACAGCAGTTACTGCCCACAAAAGAAAGCAAGGAAACGCCGAACTTAGCTGCAGCTCCTACTGATTACAGCGCGCACTCGAATTTACGTGACTATGTGAAATGCTTTGACGTCTTGGACAATTACGATAAAATGTTTACGGTGAGAGAAAATGGTAAGCGTGAGATTCCCGTTATAAATGGTTTGCGTTCGGTTTGTGCGATGTGGCTCGCGGCTTTCCATGTATTCTGGTACATGTACTTCACGGTGAACAATAAGGCCTTCTTGATTTCATATGCGGAACGGATTTTCTTTCAATACGTCAGTTCGGCACCGCTCTTGGTGGATGTCTTCTTCACTATAAGGTAGGTGCGAATTTTGATTCTAAATGAATCTATAAATAACTAAAATTGTGTGCTATTTTAGTGGTTTCCTGCAGGCCTATAACTTTATACGAAACACCAAACAGATGGAAACGATCCGTGCCAATAGTCTTCTACAAAATGTGAAATACTTCTTCAAGTTGCTCTTCCATCGCTATCTGAGGTATGTATGACCCATGTGCTGAAAATTAATCTTAAAAAAATACACTATGTGTATTTAAATATCTGGATCTAATTAAAAGACTGACTAACGACTTCCATTAGATTTTTTATAGCAGTTCAACAAACACTAAATAAGAGACAGTTAGATAGGTCCTTTGAGCTTTGTTTGATCGTTCGACGTAAAATGTATATCTCACATATAATTCCTCACTTTGAGGATTAAGATAGTTCAAAGCTTATAGATTACATTTTCGGTTAAACTTTCTGAAATAGTATACACTACTATACATAGGTAAAATATTTACAGTGTACACTCTATAAAAATTCAGGTTGCATATTGCATAGAAGGGATCATACCACAAATAGAAGGGAAACTCACCGAAATTATATAAAGGTGTTCTAAGGTATCGAAAGTTCGAGAAGAAATTGACTGTCAAAAATGGCGTCCGCTGTCGTCAAAGTCCTGGAAACGTTGCCTAGAAGGTAGAATCTGTTTGCTTTGACAGAAAAGCCAGGTATAAGGCATAGGTTCCATAAAAGTGAGGTAGTTAGGTTTGTCCATTTTTATAAACGACGGGTTTCATACAAAGGATTATATTTTAGATAAGCCAGGAAGTAAATGTGACAGACAGCCTGAAAAAATTCTTCATGGCTCATCAGCTTACCAGACTAAATTAACCTAACCAATGGGTATATTGTGAAAAGCCATACCCTTTCAGAAGATACATGACTCAATTTCTAGGGGTATATTGTGTAGATTTCAGAGTTATTAACGTCTTTAAAAATTAAACTAAATTATTTTGTATTTGCTTCTTTTTTTCAGACTCGGCCCGCTATACCTAGTGATGATGGGCACAGTGGACTTATTTTTCGCCTACATCGCCGACGTGTCAGTTTACCATATTAGCGAGCGTTTCGATGAGAAATGCACCCAATATTGGTGGCGCAATTTGATCTTCATACAGAATCTGTTCGATCATAATGACATGTGCCTTAATTGGACCTGGTCATTGGCATGTGAGATGCAATATTATGTGCTAGCGACCATACTACTCTTCACCTATGCCAAGTGAGTTATTGTTTTGTTGCTAATTTTCCTTACATTCGGAAGCTAATGTGTTGTATATTTGTTCCAGAAACCCACTCTTGGTGAAAGGTTTTACAGCGGCCATTTTAGTKGGCACCATTGCTTGGAGTTACTCCATTGGTTTGGATACCAAATTTCAACTCTCCTTTGACTCTGTACTTGCCACTGGCACGGATATCTACATCAGTCCCTTCGTACGCATTTTGCCATATATAATAGGCGCCGTTACCGCCTGGTATCTGCTGCAGCGACAGTCCCAGATCGACATCAGCGAGTTGAAGGAGAAATGCTTTTGGAATTTAGCCATTTTCATATTCTTCACGTGCATCTATTCGACCATCAAACGTGATATGTCTGTATTTTCGGCGATTACTCTCTTCATTGTCGGACGTTTGCTTTTCTCGCTGAGCATTTGTTGGATGATTGTGGGCAGCGCGACCGGACGTGGCGTGTGGTGGTCACGCATTTTGGAAGCCAAGGTGTTTCAGCACATCAATCGGGTCACGTATGGTATTTATTTGTTGAATCCCTTCGTCATAGCCTTCTTCTTTAGCTTGACAAATGCGAGTACTAATGCGGATCCGCTAATGATGGTAAGTATAGTAAATAAATTTAATGACTACAATAAATAAGGAAGTAATTTCATAAATTGGCGTCACTTTGTGCCTAGTCACATTAACTGGAAATTTATTGATAGAAAGTTCTAAAAGTACCATCCAGTCAAAATTGACCCGGACTGTAAAATGCTCCTTCCTTAGATTGGTAAAACTGTTTTATGTTCAGGAAATTTAACAACAGAGAGCACTTAAATTCAATCCAGTCAAAATTGACCCGGACTGTCAAATACTCCATAAATATTTTTTCCCAAAATGTTACAACCTTTTTTATGTTCGTGTGACGTTTGATCTCCATACATATATCAATTACTGTCTGTTTTGCAGCTATTATTTTAATACGCGCAGTTTATGTAAACCAGTTCGGATCAAATTTGATATTGAGTGTTTATATTGTCGAAGTGAATTAGCTCTCTTACAACAATGACATAATTAAATGCCTCAATAATATGTCCAACAAAGTTTGGTTTAGTCGGAACCATCATACTCCGAAAATTACGAATTCAACCCTTCCTGAGTATCACTGACATTACGAGTATGAAAAGAAGACGTGTGAGTTCGAATATTCTGCGCCGCACGGCATAGAAACAGGGACAATAACGACCTGAGATAAAATAACAATTGGAGCATTCTAGAGAATTTTTCTTCGCAGCATCTTTCGAATCGATCGCATGAGCAATGGATTCCGATGATAATGGAACCACAAACTGTATGATCTCTACGGCGACATGTTTATAGTTAAGCGCTGTTTAGACCATGTCGTTCCCATGGAAGATGATGTTCCAGCGAAAAGCTCCTTCCGACTCCTACTTGAAATTCTTGGGAGGACAACGGAAGCAAGGCCGCCCACACATCTAATGGAAGGACGAAGTGCATGTCTGTACTTCGGATGGACAACTGGCATGACCTTGCAAAGGATAGAGGCAACTGTTGAAGTTTCATATTATAGGCGACCCACAATTGTAGTGCCAAGAAAAAAGTTCGAAGCAGCAAAAAATTAAATCTAGTTGCCTAGGAATAAAATCTTGAAGTCTAAGAACATTCAGTGAGCTTTCAGTTAATTATACATATATAGATACTAAGGGTCTAGAATAGGAAAGTTGTCAAAGTTGACTGAGTAGTGAGTTTTGAAATACATAAAAGGGGATAGAGAGAAAAATATATAAGTTTAAATATGAGAGTTTACTCTACAAAAAGCAATTAGTTCATAAATTTGTTCGAGTAAAACTCAAAAAATTCTAAAAAATCACTAATACCCTTACATTTATCCTTAGCACATACCTCTTTTCTTCCATTATTGCCTTTGCTTTTAATTCTTTTTCTCTCTTTAATTTATTTTTATTTCTGTCTTATTATAATCCTCTTTCTCTCTTTATTTTGCAGTGCGTAGTGACATCTGGATTTGTTGTTATTATTTACTTAGCCTCGGTGGTGTTCTCGCTAGCTTTCGAAATGCCCTACTGCAATTGGTCTAGCTTGATACTTAAAGGTGGCCGCAGCAAGCCGAAACGCCTATAACTATAATATTAATTGCTGAGCTTCAGTTTTAAATCGTGGATTTTGTATATATGTTTTTGGCTATTGTATGGACGTTGTTATTGTGGATGCGGCATATACACGAAGAGTGTTGTATAGTATATGCTTTGTGTTTTTGTTTTCGAATACCCTGTCTCCTTGAATTGCCTTGGGCCACTTAATTTAGTCTCGTTTATAATTTCATATTTAATTCATTGTGATCATAATCCATCCAATTGGGTAGTTATATAAGATATTGATATTGTACATATATCATTTATATATATACATATATATGTATAGTAGTATGTATGGTATATGTGTATAAGCTTAATTTACATGGAATAGTTTTAAAATGACGCCTTTAAAGCATAAAATAAAWAATAATTAAAATTTGCTCCTCTCATTGAGCGCTGCAAATGACATACATACATATTAATGTAGGTATACCTGTATATACTTCTTATATTCTCCTATAATTTGATGCAAAAAATGCAGTTATAAAATTTTTGCAATTTTTTTTTTTTTCAAATATTTGTTTTCCAAAATTTTATCTTATAACCGAAAATAGGCTTATGTTAAGTTTACTCCGTAGAAGGAGTAGCATTTTTGCGGTATGTAAGTAATAAAAGGCAAATATATGTATGTATATATATGTATAAATATATTGCAAAATGGTGATTTATAATACAATAAATATAAATTTGTAAATGCGTTGTAAGTTTTTTTTTTAATTGGGAGTAAGGCGACCACTGTATTTATTCCAGAGTTAAACACCCGCTATTTTACCGTATCGTGAAAAGTTCCAAACAATTTCTTAAAATGGGAAAAAGCATACGTTATACCGCTCACACGACTATGTAGTTGCTCCAACTGAAGTTCTTCCTTCCAAAAATCATGGAAATTATAATTATATCCATCGGTACTACCAAATTAAATTTCTCTTCACTTGACAAGGCAACGCAGAACCAATCAGATTTTCAGGACTTGGGCTCCAGTGGAAAAAGTTAACGTGTGAGTGGTGGTGATTTTTTCTTTACATTTAATATTTTAAAATATTGAGCATTCCTTATCGCCGCTTGAATATTAGACAAAAAATTGTATGTAACTTTTCGACCCGTGTCAACTTTTGACTCCTCTAGTTTTTGTGAGATGTCATGTAGAATCGCGTCTCACTCTTTTACTATATGTCGTTTCGTAGAATTTATCGAAATATTTTTACTTTCTAAGGCCAGACCTCTTTTTCAGGTAAAACCAAAGTTTCTTGATACGGCATAGATCTTTGCTGCAACAAGGACAGTCAAAAACAGTCATTAAAGTGTCGTGAAACCACCGCTTAGTGCCTCGAGCTGAGTGTTAGTGTTAATAAAAACTACTAAATATTGGACCTATTTAATAAACACTTAGTTCTTTTCTTACTACATTTTGTCCATATCTTTGCATTTTGTTGTCGATTTCTATCTGCTTCTGAGTTCAAATTGCGTTGAACTCTCTCTTGATCGTACCTAGTGCGCACGGTTTCCGCTTTAGAATCATCTAGAGAGGCTCTTAACTTGACCAACTCGTCTGCTTTTTCGCTGACGAAAATGCTCCTGTAAAGTGGGATCTCAAAGTGGAGTTATTCAGTGGAGCTCCGCAGGCCTTCTTTATGCTTAGTACCTTCACTTGGAAAATGTTAGCTAAGTTTGGTAGATGATGGAAAGAGCTTTCAAAATCTTCGGAGTAAACCCAGTTTCTACTCCGGTATAGATTAAGATCACGTCTGGAAGTTATGGAAGCCAAATAAGAAAGTTTTCCATACAAGGACTTGAGTGTGATCGATCAGCTTGTATGGCAGCTCATATATCATATAGTGCCGAAATCGGTGGTTTGGACAAATGAACTACTTTTTGAGAGGCTACATAGTTCTCGGATATACAGAGAACTATGCCCTATATGTTGCCACTGCGATTAAACCATTCACAAAATATGCGGGTCAACTTTTACAACACAACTCTAACTCTTAAAATTGTAATGGGTCATTAAACTCTGTTGTGGTGTTTCGAAAATGTAAAAAATTTATATTATTTTATATACATATTTCCAAAGGCGTGGCAACCATGATACGATCGGCGGTTCTTGAACTAGATCGAGTGCGTACAGCGCCATCTGTGTGTGAGTTTTTTAAACGATATCTACTGTGCTACCACATTATTTAAATATTTACTGTTGCACTAATGGGAACTTTTTATTTTATTTATGATTTATTTTAACATTTCTTGCATTTTCCGCTAACAAGGAGACATGGAGCGATTAAAGAACGGCAAAGTTAAGAAGCTAACGTTTTTCTAGTCAGGTATGGTGGCGATTGTTCCAGCGCGAATAGCTTGGTTTACGAATAATCTACAATCCAAATATTTTGGAATCGTATTAAATATAGTAAAACGTTTTCTTCTCCCGTTCGTCAGCTAATAGACTTTCCATATCATCTTATCCATTCAATTTACATACAAACATACTTATATAGAGTGGCTGATGAAAACATTCATGCCTTTACCACGACTATCGGATCTGTATATGTAACCGACATGAACGCGGATTTATGTTACATCTCGCCAAGACTGTGAACTCTGAGCTTCATAGGGCAGCATTATTAGGGATTTTTGTGCTATTAGAGAAGTGATAGAAACGTTCGATAAAACAGCTAAATTTGCTTTCAAGCGAAACCAATTAATTGAGCAAATGGGAGTATTTGAACTATTTTTCACATGTGAAAGAGATTTCAGACAAGGTGACTCCGTATCGTGTGACTTCATCAATCTATTACTTGAGAAATAGATAAATAGAGAAAGTACAATCTTCTATATATATCCGCGCCGTTGGTATTGCTTTCTTTGTCATTAAACAAATAGTCGTCACATATGTATGGGACTTGGCTCCCACGTCACTGTTGACAGACATTTTTTTTTTTTTTTTTTTTTTTTTTTTTTTTTTTTTTTTTTTTTTTTTTTTTTTTTTTTTTTTGAAATACCTCTTTTTTTTAAGACATAGAATAAGTTATAAAATCCTAAATCTTTTAAAAAATTAACATGTTCAAGCAAGTGATTGAGCTGTTTTGGTAATACAGCCGTTGCTCCTTAGTACAAAGGCATATCTCTTCTTTCAAGGCGTGTCCAATCATTCCCGAACTGCTATATGTTGCGGAGGCATGAACAAAGACATTCTCTGATGCGTCGGTCTTAGGAGTGTTCGAAAGAAAAATTTCGCGGAAGATTTAAGGTCCTTAAATGACGAGCTGTGCTAGATATACGGCGACATTGACATATGTAGTTCAGCGAATGAAGAGACAGCGGCTACGCTGGCTAAGAAAGCAAAGGAAGAGGAAAGCCTCCTCCGTTGGAAAGTTCAGGTAGAGAAAAACTTGACTACACTTGGAGTATCCAATTGGCGCAAACAGCGAAAAGGAAGAAGGACTGGCGCGCTGTTGTGAACTCGGCTATATGCACCAATAAAGCAGAAGAAGTATTAGAAAAATGTCGCGTATGGGATAGACATTCCATGCTGGATACATTGTTTAATGCTACGAATTATTATACTAGCTTTTTTAGAACTTTATTTGCATTAATATTATATGTCAAGCTATAAAAACTGTTTTTTTTTTTCAGAAAAGAAGTTGTTCATCAACAAATAAACGCTAAATTTTAAACCTAAAAAAAATTCTTCTTGAACCGAGTGCTACGAGACCCGAGGACGTTTTGAACCCTCTTCGATCGGACAGCATGATGAGGCGCATCTCAAATATGCGAAGAAATTCGGCTTGGTTGGATGTATGAAAAGGTCATCAGTGGATCGTAAGAACAAAATCCGAACTTGTGACCTTCAACAAAGTAAATAATTAACTAAAATATATTTCAATAGGTTTTGATCGCATTAATTTTTTTATTTAGTAATTTTATAACTTTCCATATATATATGTATTTACAACAATTTTTCTAACAAACGGCATAATTGTATAAAACGTACTGTCTTGAACCTTTTCGACTCAGCTCTTGAAAATTTCGACCACTGGGGGCAAATGCATAGCTTACAAATATGTTTCGAATTGGTTTTGTCGGCATTTACAAAAACTAAAATATATAAAATTCATCTGCTTTGCAGACTTACTAAATGCACTTCTTAAGTAGATAAATATTCTAAAACAAAAAATTAAAACATTTCCAACTCAGGAAGTTCGTATTGTTCTGCAACATCCGCGCGGATGTCGATTTGTTTCTTTTGAACCGCTCTTTGGTATTTCGAGTGATAAATGTCGTACGCTAAGAGAGTGTGTTTGTGGCTTATGAGAGTGGCACCTCCTCCATGGCGCGCAATTTGTTGTTGACCTTCTCCTCAACAACTTCGCGTCTGAAGATCACCTTATAGACGATAGCACACACCGCTGAGCCGGCTAGTGGACCAACCCAGTATACCCAGTGATCCTGAAAGTCTGAATTCCACAGAGCAGGAGCGAAAGATCTAGCTGGATTCATGCTGGCGCCAGTGAATTGACCCTAAAGCATGAGAAAAATATATTAATTTTTGGTATATACAAATAGAATATTAATCTATTACCGCTGTGATGGCAAGACAAGCGATGGCCAAACCGAAACGAATTGGCACTGAGTCATGGAATTTAGCATTACGTGGGTCCCAGACACCGCAGCAGGTCAAAATCAACACACCGGTGATGATAAACTCAATAGCGCAGCCCTGCCAGGCGTTAATGTCGCCATGCACAGTGGTAACGCAGAGATTGTGTGGTCCGTCCAATGAGACGGCATTCTGTGGTATGAGCGCCTTCAGCAGACCGTAACCAATGAAACCGCCCAACATTTGTCCGACAAAATAGATAGCAGCCATTGGCAATGAAACCAAATTGTATATGTAGGCAGCCAAGGTTACGGCCGGATTCAGATGTGCACCGGAGACACAGCCGAAACATTGGATTATCACCAAGACGACCAAACCGAAGTTAAAAGTCATTTGGTAGTGATTATTTTCGTAGGCAGCATTCTTTACGCACCCCATACAGCCGAGAAAGACCAGCAGTCCGGTGCCGATGAGTTCGCCGAGGAAGCTGCAGATTTTATCCAACGTACTGTTCTTCATTTTCAATTTGTCAAGGCAACTGAAAGACGGAAAAGAAAAGTGGATTATTAAAATGTCGAACAGGTTAAACAGTTTATTTTGGTATAATTCACAGAGAAATTTTAAAGTATTGGCACTTGCTCGCTTTATTAAAAATCATATGTCTAATGCAGATACGATAAGTGTCCAGAGGAGAATTAAAGTTAGAGCTTCAACACTCAAGATTAGAAAATAACTTTTTCAATACCTAAATAATATTAAGAAAACCTTTCAAAACATCCAGCAACCAACATCTTTTAAAGCAGATGTGTCTATACAAGATGTTTTGATACTTGTAAAAGTAATCAAGATCACGGTAGTAATGGTCTGCCATGTTCCCTTCACTTGCCAGTAACCGAACCTCTTGGCTTTCTTACATTTAGTGAGACGAAATTGGTCGATCACTCTTTGAGGAAACAATTGAAGGCCGTTTTCTTAACGAATAGACGCTTGTGGACTTCCAAATCGACATAGATCCATGTGATCGGATTATTTTCCGAACCAATCAGACTTAAATACAATTGTTGGGCTTCAAACGAAACATGTTTATCCGATTTGAATATCGCTTAGTTGCAGTGACTACTATCCAACCAATTATTTATAATCCTGGCAAAAAGGGACTACATTTCGAAATGTCTTCCAAGAAAGAATTGCTTTGCTCAAAAGTTCCTATGTATTGATAATATTTTTATTTTTTTGCAAACAACACTCGATAAGTCAATTTCTACATATATCGGGCTCAGCTTTTCACGAAATTCGTATTGGTATGTTCTCCTTTAACACATTAAACTTGCCAAAAAGAGCCGATTAAAACAAAATGAGGCATTTAGAATATTATTGAGCTCTAGTAGCTCCTGTTGAATCGCTGGTCACACCTTGAAATAAAATACTCTCCTGAACCTGCCAGATGCTTTTTATAGGGATCTTTGTTAACAGATCTCAGATATTTGAGATTTCATCGAAGAATAATTTTATAAATCAACGGAACAATATACTTGATATCAACTTTACAGCACGTAAACACAAAACAAAAAGTTTGCGTTTCTTTTTTCAAACACTAAAACCCTTTCCGAGTCCATTGGGATACCAAGCGCACACAACACACCTTTTGGTAGACGGATTGGAATTCGGCACAGTTGTCGGATCAGGCACGGATACAACGGTCATATTAATTTACCCCTGTTTAATTGGAAACGTGCACGTCCTTATCGAACGGAATCAAACCTCGTACTGCACAATAAGGTTCTAGAATATAATAATTTTATTTAACTCCACTTAGCTTAAACCCAAAATAATATATGTATATATATATAAATATGTATATTACATATATTTCTGAAGTACTTCAAATGTTAAGTAATGCGTCTTGTTCTTTCTCGATTTCCATGCTTAAGTAGATATAATCTCTCCATTGTCGTTAGAAGTGTCAAAGTGAAGTGCGACCACTTATGGGCGCGTACCTTCAAAATTCCTTAACTAAACTGCGTTTTAAAACAACAGTATTGACAGCTAAAAAAATTAAGATTATATTCATAAACAAAGTAACTAAAACAAAGTGTGTCTACGTAGGTTCCTACTCTGCTCCACTGCTCTTGTGAATTCTAAGAGTTGGCATTTGGGTTGTCCATACTTCAAAATTTCGATCAGCGAGCTACTTGATACTTAGATAAAAGTAAGGCCCAATGTTATTGAACGATTCGACCTGTTGAATGGAGTATAGTGTAGTGGAGTAATGGAGATATAGTAAGTATATACAGTCTAGCCTGACAGCTTTGTCTCTATCGGACCAAATTCTACACATGCATCAACTCTACTCCGTAAACCTTGAACTGTTTGGACGAATATCCTTCAACATTATAGTTCTTCAGATATTGCTACACCAAGTTTCTTTACAAGTTCAGCATTATTATTGTTTGCAAATTCACATTACGTCCACGACCGCTGTTCCTATGGTCCAAGTGAGTTCTCCGATGTGGGGTTCAGCCCGAAGACTTAGCTTAACGGAACCAAATGTTCATTTCGATTGCATATGAGTGTAATCTCCGTTTCCAAAGAACCTCCCATACAATATGAATTCTACTTGAGGGGTTTATCGCATGATTTAAAGGATATATTGAGGTCATCACTGGAATAACATTGCTTATTTCAATAAAAATGCCAGTTCTTGACTAAAAGAGTCGTATGTTGTTGTCTGAAAGAGAGCTTTCGAGATAATTTACAGAAATATTCAGATTATTCGGGCACCTTTGTAAGCTATGCCCGCATTTCTATCAAATCTATGCGCCCAATGAGAATAAAGTTCTCATAAATAAAACGCAGATTTTGCCTTTTCCCGCCATTTTTGAGGTACGTAAAAATTATCCCTGACCCCTGTTTCTACCATAAAGTAATTTTTACAAAGTTCATGTCCAATTTTTTAGCTCAAACAAATTCTGTATCACAAAGTCTGAATCTGTGTGAGGCTTGGGCCTGTGGTCTGTATCAACACATTCATTTGCGTCTGGATGACGGCACGTCCTCCCTCAAATGATAAAATTAATAGAAAATTTCATAAAATATAATCTTTAGTTAATTAGAATTATTTTCTGATAGAATTCATCGTATCTTTCAGTCGCCTGAAGCTAATTTACAAGCTTCTTAAAGGAAATTGTTGTCTTGTTAATATGGAGATTGCGGGATCAAATCTAGCTTAAATTAGAGGGATAGCGTTAGACAGTACATGGCTGGGTGTGCCATAAACTAACTCGGGTTCTAGTAAGAAAGCGTGATCAAACCTTTCGCAAGATCTTATTTAATTATTTGTCATCGAGAGATGCGCTGTCGCAAAAACCTTTTGGCCCAAGACCGATCGCAAGTGATATCTTTTCTATCAGTAAGGCTAACCTCTGCCAAGTTGTGGGGCTTTTAGCAGGCTATTGCACTACTAGTGTCAAAGAATTAAGGCTGGTAATCTTACCAGACACCAACTGCAGAAGCTGTATGGAAGAAGATGAGGTGGATACAACTCAAACACTTGGAGCGCATACCTTCAGACATACCATCGAACTGGCAGGAGTGGAAATTAAGCGCCTGTGCAAATGTGTATTGGCTACTAAGCGTTTTGCTAATTTATAAGCTCGAACACAGAAAAGAAGAACTTTCTATGGCCTCACATAGGACTGCATATAGTAGTTCACGTGCGATCTTTGATCAGCCATCTAAGCTAGCATATTTGCCAACGAAATTCTTACCAGAATTCAACTGCAAACATTAACAACTAGTGCGGATCTTTGGCTAACTGTTTACAAAATTAGTTATTATAGCTTATCATTAGCGATATCAGCTATTGTAAGCCATTAAAAATAAACAAATAATTTCCATATTAGAGGAATTGCTCTTTCGATTTAACTTTACGCAAGTCATTTAATTATGTGAGTGTGACCATTGCCTATCCCACAAATAACGTACCTTTCGTACTTCGAACTCAATTTCGATACAAATTTGACTGGAATTAATGGCAAACTTATCAGCGCTACCGGTGTAATTCACAGAAACACACATTTATAGAAAGTCTACCAATAGGGGTGATGCGGTGGCGGCCATATTTGTTTACGGATTTGTAGCAAATTTTGTCAGTATGTTCGGTAAGGTATACTATTTCTTCGTGTCACATTTCACTCCCATACAACAATTGCAAATTTTCTAAGATTATTAGGAAATAGGATATATTAGCCATGCAAACTAACAAAAATTCGGTTCTAGTATGAAACACTTTTTTATTTGACAAAATATTTTCAAAAAATGTAGCCCCTATTATTATTTAAAGCAGCGCTACAATATCAGCACTAGCTGTGCAGATCGAATCAATACAGAATATAGCTGCCATACAAACCGATCGATCAAATCAAGTTCTATTTTGAACAACTTTTTTAATTGTTAGGATATCTTAATGAAATTTGGCACATATTACTATCGAAGGCACCCCTACAATCTCGGAAGAAACTGTCTCAATCGAACCACTATCCCACTTAGCTGTTGGCACATATTACTATCGAAGCACCCCTACAATCTCGGAAGAAACTGTCTCAATCGAACCACTATACCACTTAGCTGTCATACAAACTTATCGAAAAACTGGGCAAACAGATGGTATTATAGCTTCGATGCAGCCAAAGTCGAAGTTTTTTTTTTGTTTTTTTTTGTTTATTTACAGTTATAGTTTGACACACCCACTAACACGCACCTTTGTCTCTGTACCGACGCCGGCTCGTCCTCAATTTTGATGGTCTGCGCTGCGTTATTTTTGCCGCTCATTATTTGTACGTAATTTAGACACACAAACACACATATACAATTGCAGTGGTTAATATTTTTTTCACTTTCGGCTTTTTGGCTCTTAGGTTCACATGCACGTCTGGCCTACTTAGCAGCGCTTAGAAAACTACTTAAGCTGCTTTCGAGATGAAACACGCCCAGTTAGCGACATAAAGATATATACTAGCGTTATAATAAAAAAAATTCAGTATTTATGGTTGTGTGCATATACCATACATACATATGTATATGCAAGTGTGTGTTCGAGCTTCACTTCAAAATTTTTGATCAAAAAAATTTGGTAAAAATACAGACGTTACATCAGTCTGCCATAAATATTTTGTTTACCTGCACACAAGCGTACGAACATATTAATCTGTGCATGTGTGCGTGAAAAGCGTTGAAAGCAAATGTATGTATGTATGTGTGTGGTGTTTATCAATCGCGCGATATGCAATCTTTCATATAAATTTCGCGTCGTTGTGGTCGATTTCGGTAGCACTTCCATCAATTGGGCGCTAGTTATTGTTGTTGCGTTGACGGTATCTAATCGACAGCCGCGGTGGCTAATTGGCTATTTAAAGGTCGATAATGGTTGATTTACAGGCGCAGATGTGTCTTTGTGTGTCATGTATGCGAATAGCGTTATATTTGTTTTTATTTGCGTGTTTTTTTTATTTTTATTTTTGCTGAATTAAATGTATTTGAAAAATCCGTTTTGAAGCACTTGCTTTATAATTTCCAAAAATACTTTGGAATTTATAGTTATATCCTTTCCAAACGCCTTTCGCCACTAACTTCGCAAGTTTTCGTGTCGTTTACTTGCGCCTAACGGTATTGAATGAGATTCGGCAGCGTTGCTGTCAGCCGTCAAGGTGTAAAAACCAACACAGCATCCACAAATCACTGTTGAGCGGCAGCAACAACAATAATAGAACTTACAAGTAAGGAAGCGCTAAGTTCGGGTGTAACTGAATATTTCAGGCAACTAGTAAAAGTCGAGGAAAAATTCCTTCAAACTTCAATAATACGTCCATCTGTATTGTTGACCGATTTTGCGGTAAAAAGTTCGAATTATGAATTGAGGTCCACATGATCGGTAACTGGGGACTTGAATAGTTTCCAATTTTAACGAGTTTTGGTCATAGGTTAGATTCCTCATTCGCTGACGCCTTCAGTTATTGATTTATCTCGCTTTTAGCAGTTTTTCAAAAAACCGTTATATATGGCTAGTGCGCATGGTTATCAACCGATCTCACTGGTTGTAATGCTGTCGCAAGAATGTTATGTGCTGTATAAACTTGCTGATAAAATTAAAAAATTTTGGGAGCCACGCCCACTTTTTAAAAAATATTGTAATCTTTTCTCCAAATTAGACTTTCAAATCTTGATTTAGTGCTTAGTTATGGCACTTTATACGTTTATGCTTAATGGCGGTTTGTGGGCGTGGCGGTGGTCCGATTACGCCCGTCTATGAACAAGTACTTTTTTTTACCAAAAAACGCGCATACCCAGTTTCATCAAGAATTCGCAATTTTTACTCAAGTTGAAGCTTGCACGGACGGACAAACAGAATGTCACTCGGATTTCAATCGTGATCGTGATCCCGGTCATTTATCTATATACTTGTATAACCCTATAGTTATCTCGCTTAGTTTTAGGTGATACGTACAACCGTTAGGTGAACAAAACTATTATACCCTATAGCAACATGTTGCAAGAATATAAAAATGTTCTTGCTGTTGTTGTTTCTTGTTTATATGCTTAAACATACTTCTAATAAATTATGACTAAGGCCACAATTATTTCATAAAAGTGTCGGAAAAATTTATGAGCAGATTGGAAGTGAACTTGGTCGCACTTTGGCTTATCAAGAACTACATAAATTTTGTTGTTGTTGTTTTAAATTGTCTGAACGTTGATGGTATGTCAGACCAACGCAATTTGGTCTGCTGTACTTACAATATATTTATATCATTTTATCTTTTTGGTAAACACTTGTCGCGCGTACCGTTATATTTTTGACGTCTGTGGAAAATCACACAAAAGCTACTTGTGTAAATGTATTTGTATTTCATCATTTTCTTTTATTTGTTTTTCATACTATTTTATTGATAAGCCACTTCAATTAAGCGCTTGCACATATTTCAATATGTTACATAACAAATAAAATAGATAACTGTAATCCGCATAGACGTAAATATTTATTAAAATATCTCTTTAAATTAGCAACTTTGTTGAAAGCCTTGAAAAGTGGGATTAAAACGCTTTGAGTACTGAGTTGCATTTTCAAGTGGCAGGTATTGTGCTTTGAGGGCGTCAGTTCCACTCAATTAAAGTATCCAACCTACTCATTACTAGCCTTATAACGGTGTACATAAGTATGTACGTTAGTTTTGCAAACATTTACGATTTTGTGAAATGTCATTTAAGATCTTTATGGCAACACTAAGAACTGTTTAACATAAATTGTTTATGGTTCGAAAAAAAGTGGACAGTGGCGTATCGAACAAGCAACCCGTATATGGGAAGTATTTTAAAGTGAATATTTTCCAGGATTTTAATAGAGCAAAGAAATTTCTTTAAATATTTATTTTATTTTTAAATTATTTGAAATTTTGCAAACATTTTATTTCAAGAAATCTGTAATATTATTCCAAAAAAAAAATTAAAAAGAGGAAAATTTAAAAAAAAACAATATTATTATATTTTTTTATTTTTCCACAAATTTGAAGCCATCTCTTTATATTTTTAGTTATTATATAAATTAGAAAAACTCTATTTCATTTTAAAATTTTTGGAAAAACAATTTCATAAAAAAAACCTTTTTTCATTTTTCTTTAATATTTAATTTTCGAAGTTTCTTTTTAAATAATTTTTAAAAATTTTAAAAAATGTTTATACAAATTACAAAAATGTTAACAAAATTTTCTTATTTCAAATAACATCGAAAATTAAGCAAGCTCAGTTGTTACAAATTAAGAATAAAGTTTTTGCATTAAAAAAT
>NW_017534830.1:369698-375790 GCF_001853355.1 Bactrocera latifrons
GAAAATTAAATATTTCTGTTGTTTTTCTTTTTACAAATAAATTTATCTTTACCGAAAAAAATTCAAAAAATAGAGATTTTGTGTATATCAATCAGATACTAATCGATCTCACGCTTTACATTTATTGAGTAGAAAAAAAATATGTAAAGAAAACTATAACGTAATTATAATTTTGTAGGCGGTGTGGATCGCTCTCTCTCAATAAAACAGGAAGAAAATGTTACCCAGAAAAAAAGCGATAACACAAAAAATTTTATAAAATTCATTAACGTATTTATGAGCCTTCAGTTTTTCTATTCAAATTATTGAAAAAAGAAGAGATTTACTTTTAACGTAGTATATTCATTAATTAAGTGAGGTTAGTTCAAAAAATAGATCACTATGAAAAACTTTTTTTAATATCAACTTTGCATAGATTATTACCCGAGGCAACACTACAATCTCCGAAAAAAATTTTCAGATTGGTCTACTATAGCATATATCTGCCAGCCAAACTGACAGTTCAAAGTTCTTGTGAGGAGTCTTTTGTATTTATGAAAGATATTATGTATATGTTTTTTCTTGTTTCATTTTATGAACATATTTGTGTTGCCATATTTGAGACCCTGTATGTATTTATAGAATTTTTAATTTTTAATTTTAAACTGCATTTTGTTGAAATTTTAGACAAACATTTTCTTTCCCCCAACAGGCATGACCGCTTGACAGCTTGCCGTTAGCGCAAGATAACTCTGTGTCAATTGTTTACTGTCCCATGTTGTTTGTTTACTGTCAACTGCTATTTCAAAGTTTACCTCCAATGTTGTGGCACAGCGCCACTTATCTGACACGCTGCTGCTTGACTTTTGGAAATTTTCGCACAAACTTTGCATACTTTCTAGATAAGCTCAGTAATTTGACGGCAGAGATTAAAAATGCATACGTTTACTTGCTCTTTATAATTTGCATATGTGTGTGTGCACTTAAGATTAAGATTAAAGAAAGCTAATAGCTCGCATTTAACGAGCGATTTACAGCAATTCAAAACAATAAATCTTTGATAATCATCAGTAGTAGGAAATCACGCCATAAAATGCCAATTCTAACAGTAATCGTAAGCAATAAACACAAATACATATATACATATACACTCGTGCATATGCATATGTCACCCTGAAGTGTTTGCGTTTAAGCGTTTGACCCTCTTGACTTTATGTACGGTGCTTTCCTATTCCTCAACTGATCAAAGCTTATCTATCAGATTGTAAGCGCGTATATATGTATGTATGTATTTTTCTGTGCATATACATGCATGTATATATGTGTGTTTAGTAAATTATGCAGGCTTGCGCATGCAAATCCACACACATACACCTGTGTATTTATATGTGCATATACCTGTGTACTTATGCAATTAGACGCGTTAGTTATTGACGCCACGCGCATTCCACAGCTAAATTGACAGTTACACACATATAAATATATATATGAGCATATTCATGTGTGTATGGACGTGTGACAACAATTCCCGTTGACATTTGAAAAATGCTTAACTAGAAGTATACAACAAATATTTGTTATGGCTAAATTTGCAAAAAAGAGGGAGTGCTACACAAAATAAGGCTGAGCACATAGTGAATTGGAAAGCAACACTTTTTTCTTAGTTAAATTGAAGTAAATTAAGAAAATGTGCATTTTTCGCAGCAAAAAAGGGTGCAAAAAGAGATATTTCTTCATTTTGATCGGTCAGTTTGTATGGCAGCTATACGGTATAGTGGTTCGATCTGAAAAACTTCTTCTGAGATTTTAGTGGTGTCTCAGATAATAATCTATGCCAAATTTTGTGAAGATAGCTCGTCAAATGAAGAAGCCATACGAGGCTGAAGTTGGATCGGTCAGTTTGTAGGGTAGCTATATGCCAGAGCGGTCCTATCTAAACAATTTCTTCCGAGATTGTAGTAGTGCCTCAGATGATAAGGCTGGTGCTTTTTTTTTTAAATATATGCCAAATATTCAGATGTTTGTTTGTGCGCATGCGCCTAGTAGATAGTGCAAATTAAATCGTTTGACATTGCTGATTGACTCAATCAGTGACACAAATTGCAGTTTAAACGCAATTCGCACTCATTGCCCAGCTATCGATCAATTGATCTTACGCATTGTTTATTGTAATGCGATTTTATTGTGCTCTAGTGTTATGTTATGCGTTGTGGACGCCGTTGCGCTTTATTTTTCCGTTTTCTGCAATTTAATTTGTTTTGCCTTGCATTAAATTGCCTATGATGCGGGCAATTATAAAGTGATTGCGTAAAACTTTCCATTAGCTTGACGCTGAATGCCGGCAAGTGCGTGTAAATTGGATTTTATAGTGCGGGAATATTTTTGTTGTTGCTGTTGAGGAGGTTGAAGAATTCATAAAATGCGAGACGATAGACAATTGCACACAATCACAAAATACAAGCTTAAATGACTCGCTAAGTGCAAGCATAACTTTGGCGATGAAGTCGAAATGGTGAAATTTATTTGGTGAAAATTCTTTTAATTTTTTCTTAAATTACTTTTACACATAAACAATTATTTTACTGGTTGTTAACGCCACCACTGCGCCACCATCTAATCCCTTTCGGCTGGTCATCAGACAGTTCTCATAAAACATGTTGCCTACACCTCGGCGCCATGACATACTCATGAGAACAAAAGTGTTGCCCACACTTCGGCGCCATTACATGTCCATGAGAAAAAACGTACACAACAAACGTTTTTGGTGTCTTATGAACCATCTTCAAAGGTGGATCATATTATGTCTCCAATAGACTACACTGCAGACTAGATTAATAGACAGCATGATAACTCTCTGAAGTAATTTCTCTTTCAAATTTCGATGCCGGAACGATTCATAAATAACTCCTGATTTGATGCAAAATCTCTAATCATGAGTTGACATAAATACCGAATATATATAAGGCGAAATAACTATAGTGTTACATATGGAACCACAATCGATCTAGTTTGACGAATTTCCTGCTGGGTATACAGCAAAAAAAAAAATCAAAAAAGTATCAAAAAAATCTTTTTTTTAAGTTAACATTACTCGATGTACAATAAATACCAGCAATTATAATGCCTAAGCTACACGCCGGACAAGTGTACTTCATATAAAGCAAACAAATCACGGAGCGACAACAACAAAAGCTATGAATAAACAAGTGAGTGGTGTGTAGGCAGCTATCATATGTGTATATGATACAAAGTTTAAGTAAGAAACTTAAGGGCAACAACAACAAAGAGGTGACAGGCAACAACAACACAAGTCTGAATGCGCAAGTTTGCCAACGCTGACGTGAAGTCTTAAAGTTCGTGGCGATTTCAATATCAGCGTGATAATGCATTCCTATATAGACAGACATACATATATACATACATACATACATAAATATAAATATGTGTGTACATATATATATATATACAAGTATACATATTCCCGTGCCTGTACACACTTATGAAAATACACATCATACGCGATGTTAAGAATGCGTTTTAATCGGCCTATTGGCTCTTCTTGCTAAAGAAAGTACCGCTCAATTTGCTGAACATCATCTGCAACTAACTGTCGGACAGGGTACTTCTATATGACACAGACGAAGGACCACAAAGCTATATACAAGGTGCGTTCCAAAGTAAACAGGACTTTAAAAAAAAAAAACAGAACACTAGTTGTTTGGCAAATTCAATTTATTTTATTCGGTCAAAATGCGATAAATCGATGTTTTGAAGTTGTTCAATTCCATTTCCATTAGTTTTAATGATGATTTCGGCTGGTTTTTGAAGAATACACGCACAGTTTCGATGGAATTTCCGGTGATTATGGATCTTGTGATCGTCATTTATGTCCTCACGACCACTTTGAAAATGTTGAAATCACTCGTGCACTCTGCTATCGCCATAAATTTGTTTCATCAATTGAAATGTTTCAGTAAAAGTTTTACCAATTTTAAAACAAATGTTGGCTCTTTGTTCGAAGCTCATTTTCGCACCGATAACACAAACATAATGACACTTAAAACGCAATAAATCCACTTCCAATCGATGAAATGTCACGAAATTCTCACTGAACAACCAATAGAGATAGCAGATTCTAACGCACCAATCGACATATAGATGGCGCTAGATTCAAAAAGTCCTATTTACTTTGGAAGACACCTTGTAGTGTTGGGCGAAGTTCCACAAGGCTCAGTTCTGGGCCCCCTTTTGTGGAACATTTTATATGATGGAGTATTGGACCTCCCATTACCCAAGGAGGTACAAATAATTGGTCTGGGACAGAGTGAGATATGGGCAGACCGGCGGAATGGCTAAGCTTGGCCCCACAATATAATGTCTAATGTCAGTCCTGTGGTCCGTATAAAACCAATGAAGATGGAGTTCAGGGTTTACTACGTAGACGTACTGTGGGACAGTTCCTGCTGAGGTGTGGTCCCAAAGGAGTTGTATTTTTAGCGACCAATATGAATAGTACATATCGTTCGGAACAATGACGGTATCTTTGAAGACGCTCCCTACGAAAACAAAACGGGCATAAATAGCATATACATATATAGTTACCATACAAGCTGTCCCATCAAACTCAAGTCCTTGTATGGAGAGCTCAGTAATTTTACCAGATTTATTCACGAAATTTCGCAACGGGTTATTATCTAAGAATAAGGATAATATATTGTTCAGATCGAACCACTCTCATCATAGCATCGATTATTATCTAAAGCACCACTGCAAGCTCGAAATAAACTGTTCAGATCGGACCACTATAGTATATAGCTGTCATACAAACTGACCCATCAAAATCAAGCTAACGATATTTTTATACACTTCTATAATATAAAAAATGCAAAACTTCTCTTGTTTTGCTATTTGCAACCCTCCCTCATGTACATACATATTCAAAATAGAATAAACAAATTGGAATTTTATACGGTAATATGGTAATGCAGCAAAAATTGCTGAGTGTAAATAAGTGTCATTTTATTATTCAATTTATAGATTGATAGCTTTCATTAATTAATAGGTGAATGCAGCAGCGTCAATAATTTGATTTATGTTGAATTCTGGTAGTAAGGAAATGATAGGCGCATAAATTCTTACATTAAACGGCATAACAATTAGAAACAAATTAATTTAATTAGAGCAAGCTGAAATATTCAATTACAATAATAGATTTATTATAATAAATAGGTCAATAAATTTATAAAATATATAAAAATAATGTAAATTTTTAAGTAATACAACCGATAAATTAATTTTTACATTTTATAGATAATTTATCGCTTCATTGCCTATGAATAATCACTGAAGCAGATTTTTTTGCTATAAAAAAAACAGAAATAAAATCATAGCATGCATATTAAAACACAACGGAAGCAAAAAAAAAATAAGATTTAAGATAGGGAAAGACAAATTTATTGAAAGTAAAAAATAATTTACATACGATGTGAGTTCGGGAAAAGGAAGGGAAGGTGCGAGGTTGAATTTTCAAGAGTTAAGAATGGTTTATCTAAATTTTCGGAAAAATTACTAACCTTATAAAGAAATGTTATAAGGTAATGTTGTAACTAATAAAAATATCTATAACTTTTGCGTGAACGTTTTTTCCACATAACCTCAAAATGTATGTGAAAAATTTATTTAGCCAAGTTTTTGAGTTTTTTTTTTATTTTTTCTGAGATAAACTTCGCTAAAAAAGCGGAACAGAATTTTTTGAAAATTGCGCATCACCTGCTTAGATATATTTGTCAGATAATGACTGAGTGAAATCATTATTGATAATAATTTCGATTTTTTAAGCCTCACTGAGGCGTAATTTTTTTTCGCCAAATACGACCTTTTTGAATAGCGACAATTTTATCAAAATCAAAATTTTTACTGAACTTTCTATGAACATTTGTTTGGATTTTGATTATTTTGGTAATTTTAAGCAGAAAAATCTTAGTCTCCGCTGCACATCGGCTACAGGAGCATGAGAAATAAAAAAATTTCAAAATTAATCACCGATTCTAGAATTAGATTAAATTCATACATTTAAATTATTTTTATTTATTTAATAAAAAAGATGTCTCATA
>NW_017534830.1:375800-386597 GCF_001853355.1 Bactrocera latifrons
TTTTTGTCATACAAGTGAATATACCCAAGTTGAGCCTCTAATGTGAATTGATAGTAAATTTCTTGAAAAATAACACAGAAATGTTAAATGAATACATAAAATAATTCTTCAGTTTAGCTTTTAAAAATTTACCCGTTAGTAGTCAAGGTAAGCAAGCAGTTTATCACTAAACGAATTTTTCTCTAAAAATCATTATTTCAATTTGGTTACTTGAATACAAATGATCCGATCACTGACAAATTATAATTTACATGTTCTGTATATAGTATGTATGTAGTCCATACAATGACCTGCCAGTTTTAGATCTGATCAAAAATCGAGGCCAATGAGGAGTAAAATTTTGGATCAATTTCAATTTTTATTTTAAAGACCGCCATTTTATAATTATTGAGTATTTTTAAACCGTAGATCATTGTGAAGACAATATCTTATCGCCGTCGAAGATCGCGGATAACTCGAAAAATATTTACATACATTTTTTTAAACAATTTTACTAAGTATTCTTAAAATATGTATAAATATAATCTCAAAAATTTAGATTTTATTTTATTTATTTTTTCTAATATATTTCAAAAAGATTTTATTTAAAATCAATTTTATTTTTTCCTCCCCAAAATCATCTTTCTTTAGCTGCCATACTAAGTACAAGTATGCTTTGAAAGGTTAAGGTTACTTATACGCCCTGTTAAACCCGTAACACTAAAGCAAGGCACTTACAGAGAAATGTGTATTGTTAATCTATATACAATTTTAGAACATTACTGCATTCAAAGAATTATTACAGTTATACGTACAAACAAACGGCAGCACCACTTTCACTGCAAAGCAAGTTAGATGCGATGGTTAACCAAAAACCGAAGGGAACCCTCAGTAATTAAGCTTCGATTTCATTATCTGATACAGTTTCGACATTATATCTATATTGGTTAGTGCCATTCTTATTCTCTGCTATGTCGCAAGTTCCTTCGACCCAAATGGCAACGCAAAATTTGAGCTTTTTGCTCTCAGTAAAGTTAAATATTCCTTAGCTATAGCGGTTCTACACCTGAGAGCTCACACTTTCAAACATCCCAGTGAGGTAGTGGCAAATAATTAAAAGGTAGGAACTGGCTCCAACAAACTATGTTGACTTAGGACATCTGATCAGCCATTTAACCTTATCTATGGTTATTAGTGTTAATATTCCATACCAGGTCAGATTCACAGAATTTACTGAAAGCGCCTTCATCACATTACCATTCCTACGAATGGGGCGGTGACGATCTAACCAGTTCAAATTTGAAGGAATAGCGATAGTTGGCTAGTTGTAGTTAGTAGTAGGTTGGAATACCAAGTTCTAAAAATAATATTAAATATTAAATTAAGAGAATATTTCAATACCGACTAATTTCTTGAATTCGTCGGAAAAGCTGTTTCAGTTGACGTCAAGTAGGCAAAAATCTCCAAAATTATTGACCTTAACGGAATAAGAAAATAAAGGCTAAAACGCTATGATTCAAAAGAAATAAAGCTAACTACTAAATTTACTTAGGAATACTGGAAAAGCGTCTATAGCAGTCCACTATTTACCTAACCAAAAATAACTCCCTAATCTAGAGTTAACATTCTTTCAGAATACTTAGAAAGTGCATAATAAGAAGATTGATACCAATATTCACACCTTTTGCAGGCTCTTCCGTTAAAAGAGCGACATTTTAAAATCTAATATGTCCGACACTTGCGTGAAACGGAAATAATACACGATTACTAAACTACTAAACATACTAAAGTATACTGAATCAACACGCTATTCTAAAAACCGCAACTTGAGACCAATTACAAATAAGCAATCTGTACCTGCACCGATCCTCTTCAAGCTAATAAAGTGCTGGACCTCCACAAAACACTAACCAAGCCACTTTTTAGTTTTTTTTATTGATCAGACTCTTAAATAATAGGAATTTATTTAACGAGCGACTAAAACAGCGATAACTAGAAGATGCAGGTTCATATCTTCGCTAATCTGCACTCGGAAAAGTGTCGTATAAATAATGTGAGCCGTCACCTGGCACTTAATCAGTGCCACGTGGCGTATGAGTAATCTAAATTACTTCATATGCATATGTATAAATATATGCATATATACGAGGTGTGTTCAAAAAGTATCGCGAATTTTGAATTTTCGCGGGTTACGTATATTCGAATTTTTTCTGGCGTTATGTTAGTACTCATGTCTCTCACTTATGAAGACAAGCTCGGCCATTTTGAATGTTCATTTAGTTGTTGACAGTTGCTTTGCTTGCACGTGTTTTGGATCGTCTTCGATTTTTATCTATTCAAGAAAATGGATGAAACAACCTGTATCAAATTTTGTGTGAAAAACGAAATTAAGTGCGCGGATACATTCCGAATATTGACTGTGGCATACGGAGAAGCTACCTTGGACCGAAGCAACGATTATCGGTGGTACAAAATGTTCTCAGAAGGTCGAGAAGATGTGACAAAAATTGGCTTTTGTACCACGATAATGCCCCTGCTCACACATTGTTGCTTGTGCGCGACTTTTTGGCCAAAACAACACACTAATGATGCCGCAGCTACCGAATTCCCCAGATCTGGCCCCCTGTGACTCTTTCTTGTTCCCTAAACTGAAGAGGCCCATGAACGGACGACGTTACGCTTCTCTTGAAGATAAAAAAAAAAGATTATTTGAAGTGCTTCGAAGATTGGAAACCCGTTGGCACAAGTGTATAATATCTCATGGGGATAACTTTGAAGGGGACAACATAGATATTCATGAATAAATAAATAATTTTTGAAAAAACACAAAATTCGCGATACTTTTTGAACACGCCACGTACATACAAATGCGTAAGTACACATGTCACATGACGTGCTCAAATTCCATACTAATTAACACAACTATGGAAACTATAAAATATGTAAGTATGTATGCAAGTGTAAATATCTAAGATTTAAAGTCCGCAAATCTCTTAATAATCCCGTCTGCATGCCTCAACAATGTAATGTCTAAAAATATCATTGTTATTTTATCTACTTATTTGCTGAATCATAAAAGTGACAACCAATTACTGTTTATCAAAGCAGTGAGAACTAATTCACACAAATATAAATTTTTTTGTCTCCTTTCTTATTTGACTACTAGAAAAGTGCAACTAAAAACAGTTACAAACACATACGAGCACAGATAAGCATTTGTAAGCATAGAAATTTTTCAAACCAATAGCCATTGACAAATTGGATGAATTCAGTACTAGTCTCATTTGGACCAGTAGTGTTCCAAATAAAATGTGTCTCAGATTTTTTACTTTCTACTAACAGTGAAAAAGTTTTCACATACAAGTACGTGTCTCCGATCATTTTGTTTTTATTACAGGTATATGCTACAGTAAACCTATATTGACCGCTTCGATAAGTGAGCAGCTTTAGAGAAAATGAAAGGTAGAAAATTTTGGACCGATATCTCAAATACTGAAAGAGTCACGGTTATATCGACTCAGATCGTCACGTTGATCTGCCGTTTTTGCGAAATTGAGCCGGAATTTTCTGAAAACCTGATTTAAGACTACACACAACAATCTGTAGGAGCAGTTTTAAGGTCATTGCTTTTATATATATAAATAGGGATCATATCGCCTCAATAGCGTTCAGCATGTTACTGGTTAGGTTAGATTAGACCACGCATAGACCAACTTCGGTCTTTTGCGATACCAGATGAAATTCAGTTCGTAGTTCCATGAGGAGTAGTCATCCTTTAGAATGGCTGCAATTGACGCGAATTTTAACGGTCTAACTATCGATAACTCCTCGAGTGTATCATACCGTGGCCATCCCAGATGCTCACAGCGTAGTCATGCCAATGGGAGATAAGCGCAAAAGATATTGATATTGAGCATGTTTTCACCATTCTTGGCAATCTTGTCCCCTATTTCACTGTCCTCGAAGCCTTTGTGGCCTAGCACCCATTAGAAGTGAAGTTGCCAGAGGCCAGCTCGGCGGTGTTCGCAATAGCAAAGACCTCAGTTTGAAACATACTGAACTTAAAAAGCTGCCTTATGCCTCACTCTGCACAGTATATTCCCACACCAAATCTATCGTCCATTTTAAATAATTATTTTATGGGCTAAGAGTGGCAACCGCGGAAGGCATGCAATTAGCACCTAAATAGATAGTAATAGATGGCTTGATAAAGAAAAAATGTTAAAGTGTTAATAAGTGCATAATAGTGATTTAGTTAGGTCATAAAAAATAATCAAGCCAAATATTTTCAGAGTGAAATAATGATAATAGTGTGCCTTCGGCGAGTGAAATTGCTCAGGCAATTAATACGCTAAATTATTAAGTTAGCATTAGAGTAGAAGTGGAATTTTAGCGCGATCAAATCAAATCAGAAATTTCATCCCAACTACCTTGCATACTTTTAGGGTTAAACAAATACACTTATGTTTCTTTTTTTTTTTTTTTAAAGATGATTAGACAGAAGAAAACCAATAGGAACCATACAGCCGATAGGATAGAATTGTGCTCTCAACCTCAGGCACAATTTTACATTCTTATACATTTACAAAATCAAGCGAGGCAAAAGCATTAAGCAATACAATTTCATGCAGCATGGCGAAACATATGACAAGAGATTAGGCTCTTAGAATGACTGGAGCTGATCTAATCACACTAAGAACCTAACCTCCATATTTTACTTCCACTTCTCACCAAATTTAATGCACTGACGCCCATACATAAATAACTGTATGGCAATGCTGATAGTTATAAAATTCAATGACATCGCACTTTTCACTTATACTTAAAATGAAAATTAAGGTAACTTATTTATCAATTGAGCAAATATTATGCTAAGTTACTGTAAATATACAAAAATCACTCCGCAAATTTGGAATTATCTTTAACTACGCTGCATTTATCTTATCAGCCAAAATATTTTATATGAGGAAGTTATTATTAACAATTAAGGAAGAGTATTAGGGTGGCACTAATCAAACGAAGTAACACACTTATTTTGTTTACATTAAGTGGGTAATAAATGTATGCCGCCCGTTATCGCTATTATTTTAACTTTTTATTGGCAAAATAAGGTAAGATTTAGGCCTATTAACTGCTGATAAGCGAACGAAGTCAGACTGTTGGAATCATAAAACGTGTGCCTAATCGATTCACAGATTGCATAATATCGACTATTTTATGGACATTACTGTAGTATTGTATTTATAGAGGATAGCCACTTGAAAGTTGTTTGTTATGCGAGGGCACTGAATGATTAGATCAACACTGAAAAGTATGCAGCAAGTTCGTTAAAAAGGATGATTCGGTTAAGAAGCCTTCCAAGGACCTATAAGCCATTTAAGAGAAGTAAAAATATATACCTGTAGTGCGATCCTAGCAGGTGACGTATGTTCGCCCGAAGAGTTGATTCCAAATGGATGGATCTTACTTGGTCAAACATTCGCCCTTTGCGTTGCACATGAACTCCGAAAGGTGGAGCGCCAGATACTCATAGATTGACGAAGCTTCATGAGCTTATCACAAACTTATTACGGCGGTTAATATCAATCTCAGCAATTCTGCTAAGTTCGCCAAAGATGTGTCTATCGATATATTCGAATGGACAGTATTCAGTCAAAAAAAAAAAAAAAAAACAATAGCTACGACATTGGCTTTGCTAGATGCCAGTAGTTCGGAGGACCGCTTGTGATTCACTTTGAACCGGATGGAAATCACAGTCACACAAATTATGGTTGCTAAAAAGCGCTTGTTGAGCTGACTGAAGGTCCATCGGTACATTGCTGGCAGCCACCTAGGCTTGAAAGACGCTAGAATCTATTCCATTCCTGGCAGGTGGGATGTCTGAAGTTATGCGCTCCCAAGTGTTTAAGTCTTGACCTCCCATATGCGGTGCAGTCAAGAAGGAAGTTTGAGTTTTTTACATCTCACCTTCTTCGCAAACGCGGGACAGTCAAGAAGGAAGTGTTGAGTTTTTTACATCTCCCCTTTACTGCTTTCGATGGTGGTGCAAGGCGGGCCAAGCTTCGAGCTATCTAATAGTAGAACACAAAAGGATACGGGAGCAGTAGCCCGTACTTCTTCATACTACCAATAGCGGTTCTAGGGTGACTTTCCCCGCTAGCACATCAGCTTTGCTACCAGTCCTATCACAAGGACACTCGATGCTATTAATAACTAGGTTAGTCACTCCACTTGGAAGACACTGCAATACTCTGTAGTCAGGAAGTCTGAAACTGGAGTTGATAGAAAACTCCTGACAGTAAACCCTCCCACCAACCTTCCTCCCAAGTTTTGACTTATCCGTAAAGAAGTTTAATGCCCCTCTCCTCAAACGGCGTCTTCCTACCCACAACTTCCTCGTCGTTATGAAGTCAAAGTCTGTGAAGATATCCGATTGTTCAGATCCGTTTTCTTTTAAGAACCTAGATTCTCTGGCCTTATAGCAACTTTCGCAGCCATACAACTGATGACAATGTCTACAGGCACTATTAGGTGCCATGGTTGGAGTGGACCACAAATGATGATGAGTGCCGCTCACGTCTCGCGTTGCTTTGCAAGTGTGATCTTTTCTAAAGCCACTCACCACATAAAGACTCCCTAGAACATAATGGGCTTGACTATGGTATGACTAGTTTTGGCCACTAGAGGTTGGAAATGCTATTTTATAATATAAATCAAACGTTATAAAATTTGGGAACTAATAAGGTCTAAATGCCAAACATTTCATTTATTTTTATGTGCTTTATATAAAATAAAAGTGCTAGGCACCGAAATAAGCACCTTTTACAAATAAGTTACTTGCAAATCATCCTGCAATAAAAATATGAATCAAAAATAAATCAAATGCATAATATGCACCCACTCGTGCAATAAAAAAGCATTTCAAAAACAGTATAAATATTTGATTATCACGGCTGTTAATTGATTACAGTGCCATTACAATTATGTAATCACATTCCAATCAACGTTACACGCACATTAAGTAGTAAATTGAATTACGTAAGCAAACCAAATTACAAAATGAAAATCTTGTGGTGCTTACAATCGAAGGCGAACACACTTCAAGTCCGTTCACTTCATTGAAAGTTTTCGATTATTAACTACGAAGTATTAAATTCTTAAAAATGAAGGCAAATAGACGCAAACAATTATATGAGAAATATGCACCAGAAATAAAATAGTCAAGTGTAACCACTCGTTGACAGCTAAAGTGTGATATTTTATGCACATACTGTATCGATAATCAGTTGATAGTGTGAGCGCTAACAACAATAAGTGACTGCCAGGCAAATAGGACAAAATTTGCAAAATAATAAATTAAAACGTATTTATTTTATTGGCAAAAATCTTGACGACAACAGTTATTATACTAAATTAAATCAATTACATACAATCACTATGATTAAAAGACGCTGAGAATTGCCTCGGAAATTATTTAAAACGTGAAAATTGGCCTTGTGGCTTTTACAGCGCGCTTAAAGCGAAAGGCTTTTGTATATAATTTTTTTGTTTTGTTTTTTTTATAGATGAGCTTATTTACATTTTTCAGCGTAGTCTGTAATCAAAATGCAAATGCCGAGTCTAACTTATAAGTACCCTATTATGCAAGTGATTTAGATGCAATTAATGCGGAATTACGAATGGGAACTTACTTTCCAATACAATTATACTAAATGTGCTATAGATGCTATTCATTGTGCTACTATATAGTACTTTTAAATATTAATTAGTTTGCTATTCAACAGAGAATAACTGTATGAAGTGTCTAATACATCAACAAGTCACTACTTTATTCAATAAAATATCAAATGGCTTCATGCACTTAATACAGTAATCTTAGCTGCATCAATTACAATTTGACAAATAAGACCGCATAACTCAAGTATTAAAAATATACCACTTCATATATACCGTATATATATATATTTTAGCTACGGTGCAACCGATGTTAACGTTTCTTTTTCACAATAATTTTTATTTTAAAAACTTTTGTAAATTTTAAAAATATGAAATTTTATATGCCAAGCAAAGCACTAATCGAAACACTTTTCGTAACTAATTTTAAATATAAATGCAAACGATAAAATTTAATCGATAAATATATCGATATGTGTTCATTTTATTTAATCGATAATTTTTATCGATAATTTTCAAATCCAATTTTAAGCTAGAAAATTCTTTCCTTTTCATATACATTTGAACATTATTTCAAACTTTTCTTAAGATCAAGCGTTTTTGTTGAAAAACAAACGATATCGTTATCGATATATTAATACAAATTTAATACATTTCTAATGTTTTTTTTTTTAGTTTTTTTTTTTGTAAGGTAAACAATACTACTAGCGTATTTGTTGATAAAAAAAAAACTTTTAAAGATTAAGTATAATACATTTTAAAACGATTTCGATATTTTTGGCTATATTTTTGCCGTTATTTTTTATTATTATGTGAACATAAATTTTTGCTCGTTTTTGGATAAAAAAAAACTTGTACTTTATAGTGCATGAATATAACATTTCCAAATTTAAATTTCTTTGTTTCTTAAAATAATCGATACTAACAATTTTTATCGATAAATTTAAATTAATATCTGGTCATTTTAAATTGTGAATAAGAAATTTTACTTTTATAATATTCTCCAAACTATTTCAAACAAAAGATACTAAATATTATCGATTCAAATGAAATATTAATATCTATAATTCTCCATTTCGTTAGAGCATTTATTTCTAATCCCCATTTAACAGTTCGAATTTTCAAATTTGATATACGCCAATTTAAAATTTTTAAGAAGATATTGTACTTTTATAACATTCTCCAAATCCATCGATCATTTTCTCAAAACTAAAAAATTTATACGATAAATAACTCATTAATTTTGGCGTAAAAAATTGCTTTAAGAATATTTTACATAGAATTAGTTCAAATGAGAAATATCGATAATTTTTATTTCGATAAATTTTGAACGATCAACAGTTCGAACTAAATTAAAATAGCTCTTATTTCAATTGAGCCTAAAATGTTAATTTTGCATTTTTGATCGATAATTAAAAATCGATATCCGATTATTTGCGAAAATTTTAGTCCAAATCAAAGATATTTTCATCGATAACTTCTTCTTTTCTAAAAATTTTGGTAATTTTTTAATTGAATCAACTTGAATTTTCGGTTAAGAACTTTTTTTTAATATATTTTTTTTTTATTGAAACCTATTACTCGTAAATGATGGTTTTACAATTCATTGAAATTGCAAGCTCTGATAAATTTAAACTAACAATCAATATTTTTCTCAATGAATAATATAATTGGACAAAAATTCTAACTAATGAAAATATCTAATATTTCGATTGAACCTAAAAGATTAAATTTAACTATCGATACCAGATAATTTTGCATAAAAAGCTTCCTTAAGCATATTTTACATAAATTTAGTTCAAATTAAAAACATTTTTATCGATAATTTTCTTCTTCTTCGAAAAATTTTGAACGATTTTATATATGACTTGAATTTTCGGTTAATAACGTTTTTTAATCATATTTAAAAAATAAAATATAAAACATTTAAAATATCTATTATATTGATTAAATTTAGACATTGATTTTATTTTTTTTTTAATCGATAAAGGAGTATCGATAACCGACTAGTTTTTGCATAGAAAGTTTCTTTAAGAATGTTTTACGTAACTTTCTCTTTTTCGATAAGTTTATCGGTTACTACCGGGAAATCCGTTAAGCTGTCGGTAACATCTAAAGCAGAAAAATAGAGGTAAGTCCAATATTAGTCAGATAAATGTCCTAAGCTTCTACTTAGAAACAGCATTATAATGGCAGGCGCTGCATTCATCCAGAAAACAATAATTTAACGGAAAACGCAAGTGCATGCTCGCTAATTATCTGTTTATATATAATCTACTAATATTTTGCCCATCATCCAGCTCCAAAAGTACGTCCCCTTCGGCAGATAATTCACTTTGGACGCTGATAAGCAAGCAAATACTCATATTATAAAAAAAAATAAATAAATAAATATATGAAATATACGATCTTATTAACCTATATTGCTGTTATCGCCGCAAGTGGCACGAGAAGCTATTTTAATCGATGCATTATATAATAAGATAGATAATTAGCTGTGATTTAGATGCAAAGATATTTAGTGCCGGCGTTATGTGAATCGTACTAACTTTACTTGTGGTAAAGTTATGTCTTAACGGTAGATATACTAAATATGTATTTTGGTGTAATTATATACATTTTATAACGGTTAAACGTGATGCTTTCAAGTTTTGAGGAGCAAGTAATGCCAAATTTAGAGCAATCTGAAGTCACTTGTTCCAAGGCAAGAAGCTATAAAATATACAACCGTTATGCGTATGAAGAAAAGTCATAAAGATATACATTTTGATAGCGATTTGTTTTCACACACGACAATGTGATGTCAAAAGATGAAAAGAGACAATTTATTCAGCAAACATTGTCATACATATTTACATATTGCATATGACTTAGACTGCACCTAGTTAGCTACTAAGCGAATATAATAATAAAAGCAGAGCAAACACTGTAAACGTATTTTTTACAGTTATTTGCAGAACACCTAAAATAAGCCGTTCATTTTTTGTATTTACGGTTATAGGAGTACACACACAATTTTTTATGGCTCAATAAGCATTATCCAACGCGAAAAGCGTTGTAAATATAGAGGAATTTGCTGGACAAATTTTATAAGAAAATATTACAAATACACCAAAAAATTTCAATAAAAAATTATATTTATAA
>NW_017534830.1:388389-396937 GCF_001853355.1 Bactrocera latifrons
AACAAAATAAAAATAAAAAAACATAAAACAAATAACAAAAAAAAGTTTATAAAAAATAACAACAACAAAAATCACTTCTAGTTAATTCGTGAGTTTTGTTGATTACCTTGTCACTAAAAAATTGCAATATTTATATATAGCACAACTGATAACGGCCGCACACGTTTAGTGACTTGATTATCACTAATATAATGGAAAAATCTAAAGTCGACACAAGAAAAGGGAACAAAATATAATCTGGCCATGACTTTGAACTGAGAATATAGAAATAAACATTCAATAGTGTTTTGCTTCGTTTGCAGCTTGAAAAAAAGGATAGAATAGAATAGAAGGATAGAAAGGTAGAAGAAATGTAATCTCCCCGAGATAGCTTCTTACTTTTCAATGCTGTAGCAACAAACGAGACATTCCTAAAGTGAAAACTATGCCGCACACCACAAATATAATATATATACTTATAGATTTATATTTTATCCACACATTTATTTTAAATAAATGTATATATTTATTTTTAAACCAAACTATCTCTTTGCTTCCATACGAAAAAGTGTGTCACCAACAAATCTGCTCCCGCAAACGTGGAAAATTTTTGACGCCTGTGTTTTACTGCTATAAGCCAATCGGACTTTAGTCATTGTTTTTGTCGAAAACTAAGCGTTGTTGTTGTTTTAGCTAAAGAAAATATTGCAAATTATAAATGTTTCCCTCGTGTATTATCTATATATTATATACATATTTATGTGTCCGAATGGTTGTCGAATTCTAAAGTATGGTGACTTTTGTTCGTTTTGAAGATCACTTAGATCATGTGAGAATTAGACAAATTGTTTAAAATCCATAAACATCACAATATATATAATTTTTTTTTATGATAATAAAAGGGCTTGGCTAACATGAAAATTCAAATTACTACTGCATATTAGTAGCAAAATAATTATTTCATATATGTATGTTAAACTTGATGGTTTTTCTGCTCAGACCGATATGACTACATCTGACCCTATTGAATTTTTTCACAGCTAACTTCATATTTAACCCCTTACCGTTATAAGTGATCCAAGTAGAGAAAATTTTTCCAATAACCTTTTCTTGACAGATCAAGTGAGAGTCGTCATGTTATTATTGTTCAGTATTGCTTGTCATTTTATCAACAACGTTTACAGGTCGTTCAACTTTACTACGAATATTCACGTTCTGTGAAGAATATGTTGTGGCGGTCGACCCTCCCAAGCGACTTCACTTCGCTTTATGGTCTTATGAAAAGTGCACAGAAGCCTCGATGTTTTCGAGCCAAATCTTTTTCAGCGCTGAGGCCCATAAACAAGCAAAATTTGCACATTTGGGACGAAGAGCAACCTGAACAGATTCAAAAGCTGCCATTTCATCCAGAAAAACAACGGTTTGGTTTGGTTTGTAGGCTGGGGGAATCATCGGTCCCTATACATATCTTCAAATATTATGCTGGTTGGAACGTAACCATCAATGGGGGTCGTTATCGCGCCATGATACCCGACTATCAATCAATGGATTTATTGAGAAAAGACTTCGGGGAAAAATTTGTTCGTCAAATTTCATACCAACAATTTCGATCATGATGGAAAACTTCAAAGAAGTGATTCGTTCTTAAACCTCATTGTTACTGGCGACAAAGATAGGTTGTGTATAAAAATATAAAGCGTAGGAGATAATGGTCTAAAAAAGGATAAATGAGCTCAAGCCACTTCGAAGGCTGTTAGTCAGCAAAAAAGGGATATGCTCTCTGTGTGGTGGATTTTCAAAGGGATTATTTATTTTGAGCTTTTTCCTGAAAACACCACGATCAAATCTGATATCGACGATACACCGTAATCAACTAGGCAAATTGATTAATGTACTCAAACAGAAAAGTGCAGAATTCACCAAAAAAAAATAGGGTACATTGCATAGGGAGGTGCTACCACAGCCACAATAATCTCCAGACGTTTCTGGAACATTTTTTGAATGGGAGAAACTTCACTTCAAGTCAGAACGTCCAAACCCACTTGCACCAGTTCTTTGCCTTCAGGGATAAAAAATTTTATGAGCGTGGAATTAATTAATATACTGCCCGAAATTTTGAAATCGAACTTGAGTCTACAGTTTCCTAGAAAGCTACTAGGACTTTTTAAAAACTCTTTGATACAATCCCGAATAGGTTAGATTCAATTCAACCGGGTCTACATATTACCAATATAAAAACAGTTATAAGATATTATGCTTTTATGGCTTTGAAATTCCACCGAAGGATTGTGAAAGTGTAACGTAGCACCCGAAAAAGATTTGTCATTTGGTTAGCCGAATTTTTCAGAACCCGAGCACAAATCTGTGATGATGACGAATTTATGAACAATATTTTTTCTTAATAATTATAATAAATTTGGTCATATTCAGAAACAAAAAAAAACAAATTCAATGAAAATTATTTTCATCCCTACGTTTATACTTTCATATGTATTTCTTTATTACTTCGGCATCATGCTCAGTATTTGGGTACGTAGTAGGTATTTTCAGTGGGTATACATGAATATGAATATTTAAAGAATTAAGATAAGACTCTCTTAAATACCAAAAAATTAAACAGAATTAAGAACAACAGAACAAAAATAATTTCTTAACCACATTTACATACAAACAAAAGTTCCAACAAAGAACAGCGAATATGAATTGGTGTATTTCAGAAAATATCATTCGGTTATATACTGATGAAATAAATACAAAATAAATGGAGCATTTTTTATAAACGCAATTATAAAAAATATATGGTCTTAATAAAGGAAAAAAATATTTACATAAATCTTAGAATTTGCAGGTCAATGGAATAATCAATGTATGAGATTTTTTTTTTAACACACAAGCTGCGCTATGCAAAAGACCTGTTTGTGGTTAGTTGTGTACTATAATATACAATGTAGATATTTAACAACACCTGTAAATACGTGTTGTAAATCATATAATATAATTGATATGATATATAAATATACTGCCGAGTTGACAGATCTTTACTGACTGTAAATCCGGGTCAAAATTGCTACGTATGTCCAAATGTCGTAATTACGAGCAGTATATATTGGCTATATTCATGTATATTGTGTCAAAAAAGTACCGGAAATTGTAATTAAATTCCCCAGATAAATGATATTTCAAAAAAATTTAGTTTGTTAGCAGCAGCTGCTGAAGTCGGTGATTTCTACAATGAATAAAGAATTTGACTCAAATTTTGTATTTCTGAGCAAATTTTATTTGTGTGGAACCCTGTGCGAAAGTTGGAAAAGACTTACGGCGATTCGGCTTTATAAAAAACGAAAACCTACAAGTGGTACAAAGTCTTCAAAAACGGTCGAGAGATCGTTGAAAACATGCCTCGTTTTGGACGGCCTTTGACCACTTCAACTGGTGAAAACATTGAAAAAGTGAAGGATATACAAATCTTCTTCTTCTTTACTGGGGTAGACACCGCTTACGTGATTATAGCCGAGTTAACAACAGCGTGCCAGTCGTTTCTTCCAAGCGAAGCCAGGTCCTTCTCCACTTGGTCCTTCCAATCGAGTATAGGTCTTCCTCTTCCTCATCAGAGCTTGAGTGTTTTCGTCCATTCGGACAACATGACCTAGCCAGCGTAGCCGCTGTCTTTTAATTCGCTGAACTGTTTCGTCGTATATATTATACAGCTCATCGTTCCATCGAATGCATTGTTCGCGGCGAACAACTCGCAAAGAACCATAAATCTTTCGCAGAACTTTTCTCTCGAAAACTCGCAACGCCGACTCATCAGTTCTTGGCATCGTCCAAGCCTCTGTACCATATAGCAGGACGGGAATTATGAGTGATTTATAGAATCCGTTTGATCTTGTTGATTTGCCAAGTCTAAAGCCACACTGATAAGGTTCAATCAGATTGTTGATGATGGACTTTAATATTTCACACAATACGCTCAATAGAACTTTCTATGCGATGTTGAGGAGGCTTATCCCACGGTAGTTGGCGCAGATTGTGGGGTCTCCATTTTTATGGATTTGTCAAAGCACAATTAAATTCCAATCTTTGGGCATGCTGTCGTCCGACCATATTTTACAAAGAAGCTAATGCATGCTCCTTATCAGCTCTTCGCCGCCGTGTTTGAATAGCTCGGCGGGCAATCCATCGGCCGCCGCCGCTTTGTTGTTCTTCAGGTGGGTAATTGCTATTCGAACTTCTTCATGGTAGCGCAATGGACTGTCTGCTCCATCGTCATCGATTAGGGAAACAGGTTCGCCTTCTCCTGGCGTTGTACGTTCACTAACATTCAGCAGGCTGGATATACAAGTAGTGCTTGAAAATCGTAAAGCAAGTGTTAGAGAGATGACAAGAGAGTTACTCTGTTCGAATGTCTTCTCTCTTTGGACATGCTTGTCGTGTGAATTCCGATCCCATATTCATGGGAAGCATTAGAACTGCCGAAACAAAAAACAAAAAAAAAAAAACCAAAAAAAAAAATTAAACCCGCTCAAAAATCACAGTGATGCTCATCGTTTTTTTTTTTTTTTTTTTTTTTTTGATATTCGTGGTTTGGTGCATTATGAATATGTTCCCCACACAGTTAACAAGGAGTTATATTTGGCCTTTTCTGAAGGAGCTGAAGACCATCTCAAAAAGTGCTTAAAAAATGTTTCGAAGACTGGAAAATAGATTGGCATAAGTTATATTACATCTGGTGTTATGACTTGAAGGCGACAAAGTAATTATTGATTTACGTTTTATTTACAATTTCTGAGTACTTTTTATTGCATTTAATTTTTTGAGATTTTGACTGAAAATCTCTAAACTTTTATTATTTCAATTTTTGTTTTCATAGCCTTATGGAAGCCCCTATTTTTACAACAACTTCATTGAACTCGTAAAAAATAGTCGAAAAATACTGAGTTCTCAGCTTTTGTCGCTGAAATACGAAAGAAGATGGCGGGGGATCCGTACGTATAATAAACCCTTATGAAGCTTTATGAAGCATTGGTAACCAATTAGTAAACTATGTACATACAATAAATTCGAAGTTAGGTCGCCTGCAAAATGAACACACAAATAGCCATACATAAGTATATATAGAGGTGCACACACTCACTGTATTGTAAAGAATAGATATCTGCAAGCAGAAAACTAATTCTGTGCATTTGTGTGCCACGAAGAGTCTCGTATATTTGTTGGACAAGGTCGCGTTTTCGACACTTTGCGTTTGGAAAAACTAGCGTTACTTACTTATATAAAAATTAAAGAAATATTAAAAGGAAAAAAGAAAAAATTAAAATAAAAACAAAAACAAAAACGTATCGAAAAAAAGCGAAGCATAGGAAGAAAAAATAGTTCAGAGATGGGGACGGCGTCTGTGCGTGTTAAGTGTGGAAGTTTCGTAAGTTTTCGGTTGTTGAAATATTTGCGTGACATTGTGCTCTCTGTCGCGATAAGAGAACAAATATATTTTTAGTGGACGTATGTAAATATTGTATAAACAGTTGCTTAGACGTTTTTGTGTGTGAAAGAAAAAATTCTGTCGAACTAATTCTGGAAATTAAGAGTAGTAAGGTAGCATATATATAAGTATTTATATATGCATATATACATATATACATATACACATATTCATCATATTAAATGAGAGAAATTATGTGGATTTCTTGTATTGCGTAAAACCATTATCTAATAAAATTGCGATGAAACTTAAACATGACTATGCCGAGCAACACAAAAGTGGTGGCTAAACTGATTTGAATTGCCCCTAATTTAACCAAAAAAAAGGAAAAGGTTGCCATCAGTTTAAAAATTAAAGTAAATGTATAAAGTAAAAACTCCGAACTTATGGGTATCAAAGAAATTGTTTGAAGAAGCTTCCTGTTGAAAATATACTTATTTTACGGAAGGCTGTCAACTTTTGAAAACGTGAGTACGTGGACCACGTACTGAACTAGTTTAAAAAGGCTAATCATTAATCATTTTTTATATGGAGTGTTGCCACTTAATTTAAAATATTGTGATAATATAATATGGCTAGCAGAGTTTCAAAAATTGTTTGGACAGAGTTGCCACCTATAACAAAAATTACCTTGAATGAAATTGATAAATTTTAAATATTACAACATGTGAGTTTTGATAAAATTAAAAGTATTTTTAAGAGTGGTCCTACTTATTATTTCTTAAATTCACCAAAAACTCTATGCCATGATATTAAGAACAAATAGAAGGTATTTCGAAAATCTGCGACGACCGTCATAAATATTTTTGAAAAAGGATCAGCGAACATATTATCCTCATAATTTATTCAATAGGGACCAGTCTGAGCCGCAGAGTCGATTCGGCGTCGTTTGCAACAGCTCGGACGACGTATGAAACGACTTGGTGCATTTTAAGTCAAGATCTTAAATTGAAAGCATACAAAATACAGCTTGTGCAGGAACTGAAACCGCTCGACCTTCCTAAGCGATATCGTTTCGCTATATTGGCGCTTGAAGAGTTCCAAGAAGCACTGACGTTTTTGAAAATTTGTTCAGTGATGACGCCTGTTTATGTGTCAGCGGGAAGTAAACAAGCAAAATTGACACATTTTGGGACAAAGAGCAAGCTGAAGAGATTCAAGAGCTGCTTTTTCATTCAAAAAACAACTGTTTGATAAGGTGGTTCTTCAAAAATGATGCCGCTGAAAACGTAAACGACAACGGCGTCCTTTACGCATCATGATAACAATTAATGAATATATTGATCTCACACTTCTGTCAGCAAATAATTTCACGTTTTGGACTGGTGAACCCCCAAGATAGTTGAATATCACACCGTTAGACTTTTTTCTATGGAGATATTCCTATGGAGATATGTAAAGTCTAAAGTCTATGCGGTCAATCCCGCTTCGATTCAGACCTTGGTGCAAAACATTACGCGTGTCATTTACTAGTTATCAGCCGAAATGCATCAAACGATTCATCGAAAATTGAACTCAACGAATGGACCAACTGAGTCGTAGTGCGGTCAATATTTGAAAGAGATAATCTTCAAAAAATAAATGCCAAAAAATATTCTTTGATAACAAGTAAGATTCCTACTTACGTCAAGTCCAGGGATTTGAGGAGTGGTTCTTCGAAAAGTTCACGATAATTTAAAAACTTTTGAGTTAGAACTCTATTTTGTAGTGGGTTACAGTGGTAGAAATTTTTTAACCCTTTTTTTAATTTATTTTCTTATTTATTTTATTTTATTTCACTGTTTTCTTTTTAGAAAAATAGTGTAATTTTTGATTTACTTTTCTTCATTTTTTCCTTTTTGGTTTAGAAAGGGAATAGTTAGAAAATAATATTCAAAATAAATACTCAATCAATATAAAAACTCCATGACTTCTACAGATTACCCAAACTGCCCGATATTAAAAGGACATAAATCGACACTTCGTGAAACGTCAAAAAATGTTTTCATTATTTCTATACAACACCGAAGAAAATGTGCCCCTTATTTAATAATAAATAATACACCAGAATGACCAATTTTTTTGTTGTTGTTGTAATAAATAAAGAGGGGACATTTTTGTGTATAAAATACAATATTGAAAAACAAAAACAAAAAGCCAAATTTTGGCAGCCAACACAAAACACTGCTAAATGTGTCTAATTTTAAAATTGTATGAGAAAATAAAACAGCAATCATAACAAATGTCTGTATGTTTATGTGTGTATATGTACATATGTTTTACATTGCCGAGCACTGCATGCGCGCGGAATATCAAAGTGGCATTGCACATTTTTTTGATTCCAACACTTGTCCGCTCAACGCTCAGCGAGTAAACTCATACGCAATGCCAGACGTCGAAAGCGCCAAAGCACAAGCGCGTCTAAATAGTTTGTTTATATGTAGCACTTGTACTAACTATGGATATCAATAAATTTGTAATTATGCATGTGGGTATGTAAGAAGATACGTATGTCCATAGATGCATGAGCATGCAGAAATGCACACCCACCTTTTAAGTAGAAATTTGCATTGATAAGATACACAGTGAACGCCACGGTTTAAGGACAGTGGGAACTAGTTGTCATGAACGATTTGATTAAAATGAAAAATTTTTATTCATTTATTTTAATATTGAAATATTTTAGTGAAAGTAAAAGATAGTGGAAAAAAATGTCAAATAAAATTTCAAAAAAGTTTAAAAAAAATTAAAAATTCTTTCTTTTAATTTAGGAAAAAATATATATTTTTTTTAATTTGTGGTGATATGCATATTGTAAAAAACGCAGATTTAGAAAAAAAATCAAAAACCAAAAGTTTCGAAAAAAAATATTGTAAAAAAATTTCAAAATTTTAAAATAGAAAAACAAATTTTTGAAAAAATAGTGTTCAATTAAAATAAATTTGGAAATTTTTATTGCTGTTTCGCAAACTTTTGCTAGAATTTGATAATTTTTTATTTCAGAAAAAATAAATATTTTTTTAAATTTTGATGACATATTTCAAAAAAATATGTTAAGAAAAAATAATGTCAAAAAATGTGAAAAACAACGTTTAATCAAAATTTATAAAA
>NW_017534830.1:397690-420858 GCF_001853355.1 Bactrocera latifrons
CATCAGCAAATACTAAAAAAAAATTATAATTTTTTAAATTTATTTCTCATTTCGAAACCACACACTGCAACACCAGCTATGCAAAAATGTACATATGTATCTATATATGTCTGTTTGTAATAAATCGGTGTAATAAATGCACCGTCAAATTCCTGCCGTGCAACAAATGGCCTGCGCAACCCAGTAAAACATGAGCCCCTTTCAATGCAACAAAGGGAAAATAATTTACAGCACAAAACTCACCGAAAACCGCACAGAAAATTTGACGCACTGAGCACTGAATGTACTGAATCGAATTCGAACCAAACCGATACTGTGGCGGTTGATAGTATTAAGAAGCACTTTTGATTTACTTTTCGAAAAAAGGCAAAATAAAAGCAGAGAACAACAACAAAAGCACCAGTAAAAAAAACTACAAAACAAAAGCAATGGTAAGCAGCACTTCTGCTGGCAATATGCAAATGTATGTGTATGTTTTTATGTGTGTGTGTAACAAAAAATGCCAAGCAGCCCGCTGTTTGTCCACCTAAAGCGTATATATGTACCTATGTACATAAAAACATATAAAAAATCGTATGTACTGTATACTTATATACGTTTGTATGCTTGTGTGTGTTTGTATATACAGATATACATATATATAATACATTTTCGTCTTGTGCTTTTGCTCTTCGTGCACTGATATGATCGCGCACAATAGCAAATACATACATATGTACATATACATACATACATGTGTGTAAGTATGTCCTCTTAGCAAAACAACAACAACAACAACAACAGCAAAAACATTGCAAAACGTAGCGCAAATGCGGTGGATGGTGGGCGGTGGCAGGTTGAAAGCCGAGTGGTGAATGGGCTGGTGTTTTAGTAGCAGCAACTAAAGCAACAACAACAAGCAGCATAACAACGCCAACAAATTAAACAGCTCTAATCAGTATAAAATGTATGTCTGCACTCGACCTCTGCTGATTTAGAGATCATAGTTGATAAGCACCATTCTATATACAACAATTGCGCTCTTTCCTAATTAACTCTGAATATTTGGTCATACTACTCTAGTAAACGGTACTCACAAATACAAATACTATGTATTAGCCCAACATGTTTGTATGCATGTACTTGTAGTATAATGAAATAAATTAAAGCGATAAGCGGAGGGAGAGCGAATGTTTAATGCAGCGGTTCAGACGATGTCGGCACTATGCAGATTAAGAGCCTTCATATTATAAATGTAAATGTTTATACGTATACAAATATATATGTATGTATGTCCGTATGTCGGTTTCACACCGGGTGCGAAGTTCTTGACATCTTATGTTTTTGTGGCTTTTGTTGTTTTATGTGCGTTCGAGAGTGTTATAAAAATGACGCCAGAGACACGTCAAAACTGGGTCTTATTGTTAACATCAAGCAGATAGCACGCTGTGACACTTTTAGTTTTGAAATATTTAAATTAAATTGCAAAAGCGAACTGTGTGTGGTAGGGAAGGACTCAGTAAAGTTCGCTTACTTGACTGCCTACGTAAAAAGTGTCCGGTTTTCGATGACTCGTTCGAGCATTTTGACTGATAACTGGCGAATGACACGCGTGATGTTTTGCTCCGAAATCTGAATGAAGAGGGATGGTCCACATAGACCTTAGACTTTACATATTCTCACAGGAAAAAGTCTAATGATGTAATATCGCACGATCTTGATGGCCTATCGGCCGGTCCAAAAGGTCGAATTATCTGCTCACCGAAGTGTTCTCTCAATAAATCCATTGATTGATGCGATATGTGGGAAGTGGAGCCGTCTTGTTGAAACCAAATGTCGACGAAATCACGTAGGAAACAATCCTACATTTGCTTCAAGTCCATCGAAATCAACGAAAATTTATGAAGTATTGAAGAATTTTGTCTTAATCGAAGAGTAGGAAGACGTTCTATGCCGAAGTGAATTATATTATTCAGCTAATTTCATTCTACACCAAACATGTTATAGTAGACATCGAAAGTCGAAATATTCGTACACCATATTTCTGGGTTGGTAGTGATACCGAACTAAATACATTTTTTTAATGTTTTACATGGGTTTCACGACTTCAAAAAATCTAATTTTTTTATTGTCTTATTTAATTCCATAACATCTCAAGTTGATACAAGTAATAACTCGTAAAGTTGAGGCCACTGACTCCGAATTTCGGAAACAAATTTTAATAATTTCGATTTGTTGTTGGATCATATATCTTTCCATGATTGAATGGCATAACTTACTGAAGAGAAATGTCAAAAGAGCGAGAAAAAATTTAGCGTTTAAGAAGCTACCCGACGCGAAAAATTGCGTCGCTTTATGAAATTTCAAATGCCATTCGCTATCATATTTTTTATCTTTTATGTATAGTAAAGGCACATGCTTTATCAGAAGTCCATATCAGGCTATATAAATAATAAATTAAAACTTTATGTGCAGGGGATCAATCAATTGTTGCTATCAATCAAATTTAAAAATAAAACAAGTAAGGAAGCGCTAAGTTCAGGTGCAACCGAAAATTTCAAAATCTTGCATTTTGCAAGACTCAAAACCGGAAAAATTAGGTATCTGGGCGTAATAGCTTTGGTCCGACTTGGACAATTTTGGGCTATAAGGTGGCACATAACAAAGATCCGATTTGTCGAAACAGTCGAGTACGTCCCGAACTAATGGCTTTCACTTAAATGTAGGCGGTGCAAACTACCAACTGGGACGTAAAATTCTATGTCTCTGGTGCATTTAGTTATTGACTTATCCGCTATATGGGGAGTGGACGGGTCATCATATGATTTCACTTATCTACACTGTCATAAGAATGGTCGAAAACCCTTATAAATAATTATAATTTTTCGAATAATAACTTTTTGTGGGTGTGGCAGTACACAGTGGCCGATTTTCAAAAAAAAAAATTGACCAATACTCGAAAAGTCCTCCAATCGCACCGAAACTTTATTTATAGTAGTTTTTTCGAAAATCAAAATGGCGTCGGTGTACTCTTCAAATTTGAGGTATGTGTTCCAATTAGAGCCAAACATCACGCACATGATTTTTTCGTAAGATTATTTGAAGAAAATAATATCTTCTCAAAATATTAAATGGAACATATCGAATTTCTATTAAATCTTGCTTTGAAATTAAGAGGAGCTATTTAATTAAAGCTTAATTTAATTTGATAAAAATATGAAAATATTTTTATTTTACAAAATAATATGTAAGTTACTGTTATTACAATGTATCTAGTAATATTTAACAAATAATGACGCTGTAGAATATTAAAAAAATCTTAATCATAATCACTACCAGATGCAAAGTCGTCAGCTGCATTTGTGCTCACGTCTGTGGTATGTGATACCGACTCTGCACTCAAGGCCGTCATAGAATTAAATGTGCTACTTTTGTCGGCGGCTCTAATCTCAAACGAGATATAAATAGGTATTATCTCTGGAATACATCCGCGAAAAATTCTCTCGATATCTTTAGATTCCCTTACTGCGAAATTCCTGAGCTTCCTCAGAGAGTTGTCTAATCGGCAATGGTGCCCATTCAATTATAAGGAACCCGTGAATTAGTACTACATGAATCGACATTGGCATACAGTACCATGGATATTTTTCAACTAACATTTTTGAAAGCAATATTCTTTGAACAAAATGACGTTGACTGCAATACCGCTTAACAAAACATGTAATATGACATGAGCACGATTGAAGAGTTCTACGTTCAAACTCAAAATTTCGGCTGACTCTTGACTATTGGGAAAAAACCTCTTCGCCGTATTTCCATCATTGCTGTTTCCGCATGATCCAACTTTTGGAGAATGAACAACGAGCCCAAACCGTTCTTTGAAACGCTGCTGTATAGCTTTTTTCGAGTTGCAATCAGTGCTTTGTTCTCTTGAGTACGCACATACCATTTTTTAAAAAATGCAGGTGTGCCTCGTGGCACGAGATTTTGCGATATATCAATAAATGATACTGTATCCGACACGAAAAACATTAGTTGACCATCCATCTCCATTAATCTCATAACTTTTAACGTCGGCAAAGGTAAAATACCAACGAAACAAATTAGTTATACATGATCTTGTTTGACATATGATTTTGACAGTCATTTGGTTTATTCAGAGCAAATGATACACATAATTTATTACACATACCTTCAATAACAGCCTAGATTGGACTGGATATAAAAAAAAATATTTTCTTAATCACTGTATAGACACTTTTTTATATGCACGCAATTAGAGACTCAAAACACTTGCCTGGCGCAGTTCCGAGACGCGACTATTCGACCGACTCTAACCCGGAAAATATACACAAAACTCATACAGCTTTCTTGACAGTACGCAGCAGTTACCCCTTGAAGATTTTTTAAGCTTGATAATTTCCAAAAAAAAAAAGTTTCGGGTTTTGGTTGCTTCTCAAGAAAAACGGCCACAGTGCAGCAATACGATAATATCCATCTACGTACTCGTCATTTTTTATCGAGTTTGATCAAGATATCTCAATTTTTACTCAAGTTACTGCTTTCACGTACGTTAAGATGGACGGACCGACAGACAGACAGTCGCTTGGAATTCAACTCGCCTCCTTATCCTGAATATTTAAATAGTACATAAACGTATACAACTCCATATCTACCTCGAATAATTTTAGGTGATACAAACAACCGTTAAGTGTACAAAATTATTATACTCTGTAACAACATGTTACAAGAGTATAAAAATTATAATTATGGGTCAGACTTCGCCTACGATAAGGATAGGCACGAGTAAATTTAGCACAGAGAAATAAGAGATAAATAAGTGTGTATAAAATAGCTATATATTGTATTACTAGTTTGAGAGATTGAACTTTGTGAGGAAGGTATCTCCTTGGAAGAAGTTTTTTTTTTTTAAGGTAGATAGATAGTCTTCTTAGTATTGTAGAAAATTCAAACTGAAAATAATGTAAAAAAAATTTTATTAATTAAAATTCGATGAAGTTTTTGTTAAAGTTTATCTAAAAGTGTAAATACTTAAACTGGAAAGACTTACGCCTGAACAACGTTTACAAACCTGTTCAACTTTATTACGAAAACTCACGTCATCACCCATAATGAGACCCAACATTCATTAATGGATAATACTCGACCTCGTCAAGTACGCTCAACGCGGACTGACGTATGAAACGACTTGACACATTTTACGTCAAGATCTTTAATTAAAAGCGTACAAAATAGAGTTTGTGCAAGAACTGAAGGCGCTCGTCTTCCCTGGCGAGATCGCTTCGCTCTATGGGCTCTTAAAAAGTTCCAAGAAAATCTGACGTTCAACGAAGATGAAACTCATTTTTGGCTCAATGGATATGTAAACAAGCTAAATTGCCGCGAACAAAGAGCAACCTAAAGAGCTCCAATGGCTGCCATTTCATCCAGAAAAAAACAACGGTTTATCGCGCAATGATACTCGACTATTTCATGCCTAGTATTGAAGTTTGTGATTTTGGAGACATTTGATTTTAACAAGGCGGTGTCATTTCCCACACATCGCATTAATTATTGAATTTATTGAGAGAACACTTCGGTGAGCACATAATTACACGTTATGGGCCGGTCGATTGGCCACCAAGATCATATGGTACCACACTGTTAGACTTTTTTCTGTGGAGGTATTTAAAGTCTAAAGTCTATGCGGACAATCCCGCTTCCATTCCGACCTTGGCTCAAAACATCAAACGTGTCATGTGCCGTGTACCAGTCGAAATGTTCGCACGAGTCATCGAAAATTGGACTCAACGGATGGAACATCTGAAACGTAGCCACTGCCAGCATTTGCAAGAGATAATTTTCAAAATATAAATGTTAAAGAATGCCATTAACTTTGAAGTTCCTGTGTTTTTTTCTTAAAAAAACAAGTAGTTAATTTCGAAATAGATCATCCTTTATATAATATTTTTGTTAAAATCTAGACCGCTGTATCACGGAAGTTCTCCTGGTGTTTCTTTTTGGGTCGGTCGCACACACGGAAGCAATTTGTAGACGGAACGATGCCGTTGCAAAAGATATACTCTGTGTTAAATAACTAAGTTAAAAGGGCGTCTAGGAGTTGGGGGCTTCTATCGGCAGCTCTTCATTATTATACTTTAGTTGCAGACTACCAAGCGTTTTCCAAGCAGAGGTGGCTGGCATCAAGGTAACCGTAGATGTACTACACTCTGATAGCCAAGCGGCTATATAGGCTTTGAGCTCCCTGGCTGTGAGGTGTACATGACCCCTTTAGCAACGGCTTCAATCAAGTTTTTACTGTATAAGACTTGTACCGATGTCCAATCACATCGGAATTCCCGAGTCTGGTCCAATTTCATCCTATTGGAAACAAATCGGTTGTGCGATGTGCTCTTGCGCACTAGCACTGAACCTACAGACCGTCAGCGAGCTTGTGCGACGGCGGGAACCTTCTGGCGCAAAGTGAACCGTAACAGCTCTTTCGAACTACTTGTAGTTAGCAAAGCCAATCTTGTAGCTATTGTATGGATTCTGGCTGCACACTGTGCAATAGGTATACACGCGGTACTGCTAAATATTTTGTCTGAAGCTGTTGTCAAAACTGTATGGAGAAAGGCGTGGTGGAATCATCTTGTCACTTTCTGGTCTATTGCCCGGCTTTTGCCAAACTGAGATTTAAAATATCTTAGTAGACATACGTTTTGAGAGCCTAACGACTGCATTGATATTAATAAACTTAATAAATTTGTGATAAGCTCAAAACGATTCGTTGATCTACGAGTTGATACACTTTAAGGAGTTTTTGGGTAACACAAAGAACAAATATTTTTGATATACCAAATGAGGTCTATTGATTGTGGCTGAAATCAATGACCTATTCAAACCTATCATACTACATAACGCAACGCTATAATCTTCGAAGAAATTATTCAGATCGCTGCCTTTCAAACTGATCGATCAAAATCAAGTAAAAAATTCTAAAGATATTTTTACACCCTTTTTATACCTATTTGAAATGCACCTGCTTTTATAACTTCGAAGCAGCCGATACGCTAACGAGTATCTTGTTTCTGTTTTTATTGACTTAGAATTAATTAGATTTCAAATGTGTGTGCATAACTGATTATCTGTATTAATTAATTCAAATTAAGCAATAAAGCATTTTATAGTCTGTAATAGGTCCACAGTGAAATAAGTGACTTTTAGATTTAGGTTTTTATTTCCGTTGTTTTTCTCATAATTTTTTTATGTAATATATCTGCAATCACCTTATGCCTTCGTTAAGTCAACAAAGAAAGCATTAATATCGAAGAATGCTACTACTTTGTCGTTTTCTTTTCAATTTTGTTAGAAATGACAACAACCAATGACTAAAATAGTTGGTGGAATCAGTGATTTAAAGCATGAAAAGTGTAGATATTAATTAATTTAGTCATACATATGTATGTACATATATTTCTCACGATTAATGACAATTATATGCTCGTCTGTAAACATTCATATACAGACTTATTTTAGGGTCGAACGAATATTTTTTGTCGCTTCCACATCCAACTATTAAAAATATATAATATTCATAGATAAAATATAATATTCACAGATTTTGTAGGAAGTTGAATGCTCTACCAAAAATACATTTTGCGACTTTGTCTTATCGTTTAAAAGTTAAGCGAATGTTGGAAAAGGCTTAAGGTGATTGGTGGATATTTTGTGTAAAAAACACGTTCTTGATCGACCCGTCCCGATAAAGCTGAATTTTTTTTTTTTTTCAAAATTCATTGGTTTTTTCGATATTCGTAGTTTAGTATATCATGCATTTATTCTGGAGGGACAGAGTCAACAGGGAGTTCTATTTGGCCGTACTGAGATGTTAGCGTGAGAACATTGGAAAACAATTCATGGATTTTACACGATGATGACAATGAACTATCATATCGAGCCATGATTGTGACCTAATTCAAAACCAAAAGCCCAATGAATAGTATCAATCAACCATCGATTTGATTTTTTCTTGTTTCCCAAGCTGCAATTGCCGCTGCGTGGAACCCGTTCTTAGTCGATCGAAGAAATAAAACAAAATTCGCTGAGGGAGCTGAAGCCATCCCAAAAAATGCTTATGAAAAGTGTTTCGAAGACTGGAAAATCGTTGGAATAAGTGTATTACATCTAGTGAGGGTTACTTCGAAGGCGACAAATTAAATATGGATGAATAACTAAATATTTTTCGTTTTATTTACAATTTTCTTTTTTACTTTTTATCACAATGTATAATTCAATGATCATTAGAAATCGAAAAACTTATAGTTTAGTACGAGATTTATAAAAAATATTTTTATTTTTTTAAGTACTTGGAGGGACTCCTTTAAATGGATCTTGGTATCCATTTTTCAGGGTACCAGAAAAATTTCTTATATTTGACACACCTTAATGTCTAAATAACAGCTGAAATCTTTCTAAGAGGTTTTTAGGAGTCTGTTTTTCAGAGTAAAAGTCGAAAAAAATGATCTACAAAAATTATTTTTTATTTTTTCAAGTATTCTTAGAGGTGTCTAGGAACCCATTTTTGAAAGTACCAAACGAAAAAATTTCCTTTTTTTGACACGCTCTAATGTCTATATCACACCTAATATTTTCCATAGAGGTGTCTAGGAACCTATTTTTCAGAATAAGCAAAGAAAAAAAATGTGTTTTGGCACACCCTAATGTGGATATATAGGGCTCAACTTACATTGTGTCAGTAAAAAATTTATCCGTGATCTCGAAGTTCCGGTTGCTGCCTTGGACTTCTCGTAATATTATTATTATAATTTTTTTTTTGATATTTTTTCGATTTCCGGTTCACTCTGCCTTTTGATTCGTTTAAAAATTTAATAATAAATTAATGAGATGAGAACACAATAATTTAATTATACTTTCAAATAGACTTGGCAGCAAAAAAAGGGCATTACAAATGTATACCGAAACGTAAATAAAAGTATGCTGGTGAGTTCGTAACTAACACACTACTCAACTTTCAATTTTTTTTTACAATCAAACTCATTAAACATAGATCGGCTATTTTCGATGTGAGCATTTTTTGGGCGCATTTACACTTGTGACAATCGTTTTTTTTTATTGTTGTTATAATTTTATGATGTGTCGTTGTGCACTTTACTTATGATAAAATAAGCGGGAAACACTTTTGGGGGCAGATAAAACACAACTCGAATACAAAAAAGTTATGATACAAATGTATATATTTCTAAATGCATAAGATTATTTATACATAAATAAATTTATTAATAATTTCGTATTTATCGATTTTCGATTCGATCTGCGGTCGCACTGTGCTGACTTGTTGCACTTCATTCGCTTGTTTGCTTTGTATTGACTACAAAAATCTTAAACAACTTGTTTATCACTATTATACTAGAAGGCACAGCGCTGCTCAGCAGCAGCAGCAGCAGCAAATAGTGACAGCTGCTAACATACAGCATTGCCCTCCCTTAACAGACTGTAAATGAAAGCATGTAAGTGAACAGCATGTGATCGAACAGTATGTAAGAGAACAGCACGTAGGCGCACAGCATCACTGTAACGGAAAGTCAATTGCTTTAGAAAAATGCACACCGTTTAACAACGCGGCTTATACTAAAGAAAATTGTAACTGGTTGTAAATTAAGCAGTACATTAACACAATTTTCTAAATTGAACTGAATTTTTGGTCGATTTGTATTTTACAAGCCATTCATTAAATACTTGCCGAGGATCACTACACAAAAATAGCGTTTTCCCTAACAGATAAGCAAAATAAGGAAAAGTAATTGCTTTTGATATCTTAACGAAGGCTAGATTCTAGAATTTTCTACAAACATAAAGACACAATTATTTAATGGTATTAATACAACAGAAAAAAATAAAAATTGAACATTTCAACAGGCAGAAATTAGCGCTCTCATCTTACTCTGGAGATTCTTACACAAATTTGGAGCAGTTTAATTAACTAAATTAAAGCACAAATTAACAATTTGCCATGTCCTTGTTTCTGTCTATCCGTCAGGTCCACTCTCTGCATATATGCAATCTACTCCATCAGTTTTTGAGATATCGATCTGTTATTTTGCCCATGTTCATTTGTCGGAACCGCCAATATCGGACCACTATGGAATACTAAACGATTGGGATCAAATTTTTGTATGGGAAACTTTTTTATTTAAGGAGATATATTCACGAAATCTGGCATGGCTAATTGCTCAAAGCAGCGCTAAATTCTCCGAAGAAATAGGTACCGGGGTCCAAATACTAGATACCTAGAGGCTTGAACAGTTTTGGTTGGATGTGAACAATTACATTAAGGCAGTCAACTTTACTTCATTAAAGAAGTTCTGCATCTATCGAAACTAATGGTAGTCCGACGGTGGCTAAGTGGTGGATGCATAAAAACTTCCCATCCAAGTTCTCCCAATTTTTGTCATTAAAGATGTGTGTGGTCTAGCGTTGTCCCTTTCTGTTGATCAGTTCTGGCTGTTTTTTTCGACTGCTAGCTTCAATATCATCGGTTTGATGACACTAAAATGTAGAATCAATTGTTCGAGCAAGTTGGAGCAGCTCATAGTGGATGATTCTTTTCCCTACCAAACACTCAGCATAACCTTCTTCTGGCTTTGTGACCATTTGTTGAGCTTCACCACGCTTGAACCATGATCTTTTTCACACATTATTGTCGTATTTGATCCACTTTTCGTCTCCTGTCACCATTCGCTTCAGAAATGGTTGGATTTCATTTTGTTTCAGCAAAGAATTGTGGATGCTAGTTCCATTAGATTTGCCGCAGACAATTCATGTGGTACCCAAATATAGAGCTTCTTTTTGTAACCAGCCGTTTTTAAATGGATCAAAACTGTTTGGTGATGAATGTTAAGTTCCTGAGCGAAGTCATGGCTGCTTATGTGACAGTCCTGGTAGATCTTTTCCATAGTTTCACCGACTCTTTCAACAATAGGTCGATCAGAGCGAGATACATCTTTCACATCGAAATTCACGAAAATACTTTTTCGACCAAATATTTTTTTTATTAATACAATACACAAACGATATATAGATATAATTGAAACATTTTGTAGTAATTTTTCAACTAGTCGACTTCACCGCATTTTTCCTAGAAAATATCGCTATATACATGTATATGTATACATAGTATGTACAATGTAACAGAGTTAAGTGTTACATTCGAGTAGTGTCTGCGTAAACGTATAAATTAAAGAGTAACTTCAATAGATAGCTTTGTAATTAATTTCAAGTTTTCTTTGTTTACCTAAGCATATTTATTCGCTCAGCTGCTAAATGCTACTCTTAACGCCAGTGTTATTTGCATTTTAACTAGATAGTCTTAACAATCGCTCACACAAAATACGCTCATTTAACATTATCCCGTAATTAGCGATGCTGTTGTTTAACATAACATTGAAGTGATTGCAGTGGCTGTTAAATGAGCAACATTTTCTTAACACACTGAACGTTATTTAACAGAACTGTTGTATATTAATGAACGATAACATTTTGAAATTTTTAAATTCACTCACTCACTCAGCAAATAAATTGTCTTTAACCCCTGAGTTCACTAATAGTGCAACATTAGAATAAACTTTTAGATATTTTTTCCGTTATGGAATGCCATGTATTTATGCGATTAAGACCCATGAAATTCATTTGAGCGCAAAACCGCAAGTATATGACCCCATTAAATGAAATTTTTTGAAAATTTACGATTTTGCTTATCACGGAATGTGTTCTATATTTAAGTAATTGGATACCCACAACTGGAAGCGGAAAACCACAAACTAGAACAGTAGAAGCTAACGACCTCAAAATTATAATGAGCGGAAGTAGCGTTCGTTTAGTAAGAAATAGCGAAGCGAAATGTAAGCCGAATACAGTTTTTTCAAATCTATACAGACGTTAGATCCTGATAAGTATAAATAAGTCGTGCCAAACACCCTTTAACCGTCGTTCCCTAGATTGTTGGGACTACGAAATCGAAATGGAACCAGATCGCCAAAGCTATTTGGGGAATGATAGGTGAGGTTAATCTGATAGGCCAATAAGCAATAAGTTTAGACGTTTGCGATACCAGATGGAGTTCACTTGCTAAGTTCGAGAGAAGCGGTGATTGTTTTGGATGCCTGCACTTAACGTGAGTTTTAATAGACTCTTAGGCTTCAATGTCGAATATTATACTCAGGAGCTCTTTGTTCGAACAATTTTATTCCCACGGCACAATATACCAATTGCCCAAGTTATACCTCATATTAATGCCCACTATTGAAGAAACTTCATTATAGAGACTCTCTTTTTCGTCTACTGATATTTGAGTTCCTGCGATGGCTCAAAAGTACGAGTTGAAAGCATTATCATTCGAGAAAAGTCTGTCGAAACTAGAAAAGGAGTTAAACGTGGGAAAAGTTATACTACTTTTGAAAAATACCAGGTTTCACTGGATGACAATTATGGGTAAGATTCCAAAGAGTCAATACAATTAATATATTTTTTTTTATATAGACATTTGAGGGCTATCCAATAATGACTTAGCCTCAGCAAAAATGCAAGAGATATTTGCAATCCATTCCCACGACAGTCGGTTCTACGAAAACCGGAATGGACCCGGATTTCTATCCGGCCAAGGACTGTCAACTCGGCAGAATTTCTACCGTTACAACAACAACAACAACAGATATTTGCAATGCTGTGGTAAAATATCGTTGACGATTACTGACAAAATTTTCCGAATCGGACGCGTATTTTTGGTTTTGGAAAGGAACTCATAGTATAAAATTAAAGAGTGCTTAGGCATCGTCGCAATTTGATTTAGGGTTTGAGTTTCAAAGTCGACTTTTGATGACCCATACTCATAGTACCATTTAATTGATAAAAGTTCTCGATCTCATATTGTTAGACTGCCAGTTGAAGGTAGCTGAGATAGTAGTAGCAGTAGTAAATTGTGGAAAAAATGGCCCATTTGGCGAAGAAAAAGTACGCTCCCCCATGACCACACACTGAATCAAACCTCTATTTTTACCACGGTCACATAATCGAATCAGGTTACGAACTAACCCAACGTATTCTCCAGATTTTACTTTGAAAAACTTTTGTGATTATAAAACATTGTTGGAGGTATACTTTGATGACTAATAATACCTCCAAAGAATTTGGAGAACCAGTGGGTCAAGTATATCTGTTGTGAAATAAATACTGATTTTCTGAATCTCTTTTGTGGGTTAAATATCAATCGACCACAAAACCTCCGGGAGTCTGAGTAGTGAACGAGAGGGACAAACAGTAGTCGCACTCGCGACTTGGCTCAGTCTCGAAATACAACGCGGAAGGATGCGGAAAACATCCACTTCGTTGGAAAAACCAGATGAAGAAAAACCTGGCTACAGTTAAAGTTTCCAATTGGAGGCAAACAACGAAAAGGAAGAACGACTGACACGATGTTGTAAACTCGGCTATAACCGCGTAAGCGGTGTCTACGCCAATAAATAAAAAGAAGAAGGCTAAATAATTATTGGACTATCCTCGTATATACCAATAAAAAAAATTTACATTTAGTTAAAAAAGCTCTTCATTTTTTATGCGAAACCGGCTCTTCATTTCTAAGCACGATTTGCATAATTTAGTTGTTTATTTATTTACTCACTCATTAAGGTTTTGTTTACATACATATACCTTCGCTGCACACTTAAATATTCATGAGGTTGATGGAAAATTGGCAGACATGTCTGTTGACTTCGGCCAATGAGTTAAATATCAAGTGTTGTGTGAGTATGAGGGTACGAGTATGTTCTACGAATCGAACAAACACTGCAACAGTAATTTGAAGATGATTCTTAATTGAGCAATAGTGAAAAACAAAACCAAAATAAATACATAAATATGTTTGAACTAAAAAAATATTATCTTGGTATTAGACATGTTTTACTAGATCTTAGTTTATTGTTTTTTATTTTCGATGTCTGGTTTTCAAATCATGTGACTTCGGAAGTGGCATCCCAGTAAACATAGCGATTGTGTTTTAGCAAATATTATAATTTTAAGCTTTTAATGGTTTACTGGTTCAGTCAACTCGGCACGATTAAGGATTCTTACTCGTAGAAGAGGTTTTTCATGGCGGACATACGCTCGGATACTACCGACCTTTGTCATTTTTGGGACAGAGTCGCTGGAGAAGTGGCGTAATGGATGAGATTCACAGATGGTTCGAAGCTTAAGAGAGGATTGTAGGGAGAGCCTTCTATCGGCAGCTCTCATTCAGCTTTTGGCTCAGACTGCCAGACCACTGTAATGTCTTTCGATCTCCGAACTGATAATCACCAAGGTAGAGGAGGATGTAAGTATTTCTCCGAAGTGCTGCCTCTTTTAGGGTGGTATGCATCCATTCCGAAAGCAAAGCTGCTATACAGGCCTTAAGATTGAACTCAAAGCTAATCAAAGAATGCATCACCTCACTAACATTACGGGGTTACATGGGTTTCACAGTTTCAAAAAATCGAAATTTTTTTTTAATTTCTTATTAAATTCTATAACATCTCTAGAATATTATCCTAAATTTTCAAGTTGATCCGACTAATAGTTTCGGAGATACAACATTGAAAATGTGGACGCTCAAGGTCAGGTATAGGCTGAGGGCGCAGTAGATAAAACTTTAAACGCGTTTTTCTCAAAACTATGTTTTCAAAGTCGGTTGACAAGATTTCTCGCGAACTACTTAACCGATCTTGATGAAATTTTACACAGGTCTTCGAGATATCATTTACAAGGAAGGATTTTTTATTTTTAATTACAACTACTTAAAAAAAAAATTCGAGATTTTTTTAATTGAAATTTGCATTTTTTTATAAAAACGTCTGCCAAAAATCCAATTATATATTTTTTTTTTTGTTTTCCTTCTTCCAATGCTTAGTTTATTGTCTTTACTAAAACACGTATTTTTTTATTTTTATTTGAGATGATCCTGAAAGAAGTTCTCTGACAACGCGGATGCACCTGTTTTCCGAGGGACTGCCGTCGTAATGACTGCCATTTTGATTTTCTTTTTTTTTAGTTCTACAAAATGTTTATATAATATGAGTCTTTTAAATAAAAAAAATTATAGATATTCGCAAACTACTGCAGACACTACATGAAAACTTAGAGGAGCGAACTAGTTTTTAAAACGCTGACAATCCTCAATCTTTACTGGGTACACTTAATTTTACACCGTCATAGTTACATATCACTGTGCCCTTTAACTTGACGCATTATAACGTTAAGCTTTGAAAGCTCTTAGCTTGCGCTTGAATTTAAGTACATAGCGCTTTTGTTTGTTTAACAGGTGCGATCGTGAACAGTGGGTTGTTTTATTACGAAAATTAAACAATAATTACCTGGTTATTTGTGCAATTGAACCAAATAGTAAATATTTGTTTTGGAATGAAACGCAAATATAGGTTTCCATTCATAATTGCAAGTTGTTCGGTAGTTATTGTGAGTGGCTGATTACGAGCATTGTAGGCGGCAAAGTTCCACGAGTGCTTCGTTTTTATTTTTCCGACATAGTTAGTTACAAAGATACATTACCTAATTACAATTGAGTTTAAATTTCCATTTGCTGTTTTTATCACTTGAGTAATACGAAAGCAGTTGAGTTAGGCAGCGACCACTGCTGGATGAAATCGGTTGATTAAAACCGATGAACCCCCATATAACGGTGCTGTTAAAAACTACTTAAATCGCAATTAATCAATAACTAAATATGCCAGAGACATTAAATTTTACCCGTGATATGGTATGAGAATGCTTTAATGAAGCCGGAATATGTTGACTCCAGTATGTATGGTTAACTTTTGATCGAAAATATCGGTCAATATGTGAAAAATATAATTGAAATGCAGAGAGAATGCTTTCCTGATAATGGTAGGTCAATGTGTTACAAGTGGGTTGAATGTAGGCAATACTTTCTTTAGTCCCCATATACCTAATATAAAGATTTTCGATCTTTATAACGCATTTATCGAGCAATAGGTGCGTTATATTAACAAAATTGCGTTTTTATAACGGTTCATATTTGTGCTGAAAATGAATAAAATTGGGTGAAAATTCGCACTAAACCCCGCATAACCAACAAGTCTTATGTACCTGAAGGAATTCCTTCAAGTTGCAGGAGTAAAAAATAATCGCTTATACCCGAACTTTGCACTTTCTTACTTGTTATTATAAAATATTTCATTATTTTATATAGTTAGATTATGTTAAAAGAATAAAAGAATTTTCACTAAACATCCCTAAGTAGAGAACTCACTGGCAATTAGTAGTGACAATGGTTTAGATACAAACAGGGGTATCACTTGAATAGCTTAGAATGTTGGTCCATTTTATAACCTAAAACACTTCTATATAATAGATCTAAGACCCATACGAATCGACAAAGCGCTTTGAGCCATTTTTTGTGGGTAATAGCCTAAAAGGTTTTTGCAGTCGCAGGAGGAGCTCATGCTCATGTAGCGCCTGCTGAGGCCACGCGAAGTTCATTGATACAGTGTTAGAATACAAGATGGAAGTGGGGATCCTATCCTAGCTAGTGAACTTTGCAATAGCCAGCGCTAGCGTCCGCTATAACGAGGCACTCAAATCAATCTGATGATGAAGTAATTTAATGCTAATTCTAGTAAAAACAGTCCTTTACTAGCTTTCAGCCCACAATTAGCGAGCCTAGCGCCGGTATTGTCGCTCTGCTGCCGATGTGAATGTTCACCTCTATGAAAAAGGCTATACTTGGTAGCAGTATATTTATCGCCAAGTTAATAATAGACAATTTCGCTTGAAAAACACAACAGTGGTCCTATAGCCTAAAGCTGAGATTTACGGAGAGCTCGTTACAGAAAACTGCACCTCCAACATTCCCTCCACATATCTCTCGTCGATATATGAGCGTCTAAAGAGCCGCCCCGAGTGGACTCTGCGAGGTAGTTGGAATAGCAGAGAATTTTGGTGTATTCTTTTTCGGACCTTTTTATATATCCAGCTTCCCTGAGCCTTACAGCAAACTTCGCAGCAATACACATGCCACCATACGCATGCTGCTATGTGGAAAATGAGGTTAAGGGATATATGTAGTTAGTCTAGTACAAATGCACCATAGAACCTATTGTCTTGACTATTGTTTCATAAAGCCAAATCACCACCTTTAGTAAGAGTTCTCACCTTTTCCCTACAGCTCCTTTCCAACAATATAAGGCAGCCGATGCCTTCCTTACTCTCTCATCAATGTTTGGCCAATATGAAAGCTTTCTATCAAGGATGAGCCCTAAGTATTTCAGCTTATCTAGAGGTTGAAAACGCGAGAATCCAAATGAAGAGGGTGATAATGGAAGTATCTATAAATATTTGTAATATTTTTTTACACAAATCACCTTGTAAGTAAATTTTTCTATAACTTTCTATTTTGTATTGCCTTGAACTTGCATCAATTAATAGCCACGGGAATTAAACGACCAAATTTGCTACACTCGTATGTAACTAGTAAATGTTTATGTATTCACCTGATTTCTGTTATATCCGAAACATTGTCATCGGTCATTTTTAAAAAGTTTTAAAAAAAGTTTTGAAATCACTGGTTAGTACTTGAATAGCTTTTCCAAACAGTCTGAAACCAAACAGTCTGAAACTGAAAACACAACTTACAACTATTGCAATAATTTACAACCTATTTATTTTGAGCAAAACCCATACCGTCTGACGCTATTAATATACGAAGTGTATATGTGTGTTCGTAAAGTACGCACAATTAGATAGCAATTAGTGAAGAAGCTAACGAAGCTGCTATTAATTCTGTACAGACATACATATGCAAATATTTACCAAATTTTATAAATCAATTAAGCTTTTTTGATTACGCCGCCAGCCATTAAAATGAGAGTTAAGCATATGCAATTTATTGTGGGAAACCTATACGAGACATTCTTCCGGTTTGTCGAGTTTAATCTAAAAAAACGATTATTAAAAGCTATTAATTTTCTCACATTGAAATTCAATAAAATAATTTATTGAAAACAGCTAATAAATCAAGGCTTTTAATTAATTAGATCAATTGTATGTTCTATAAAATGAACTGCTTTTCAATTCCCACGGAAAACAAATGTGTAAATAAGCACGAATGATTTCATGTGCGGTTAAACCAAATTTCCAAATATCAAAATTTGGAAAAGAGTACATTATTATTCCACAAACTCGAGTTTAGGAATATTGATGAATAATAGCCAAGTTTCATATAGGTTAGGCTTAAGTTTGAAAATCGAACCTATCTTTAAAAGGTGATCAATTTCGAAGTTTCCTAGTTTTGTAAAGAAAAAACATAAAAACTTAAAATTTTATGGGGAATGTTTATTACTATTCGAAAATAATTCTTTAGCATATATTTTCAAAGATTATCTCTTTCAAATGTTGGCCTCTAATATGGTCCATCCGTTGAGTCCAATACTCGATGACTTGTTCGAGCATTTCGACTGGGGTAACTGGCGAATGACACAAGTGATGTTTGGCTCTACGGCCTGAATCGAAGCGGGATAGACTTTAAATTCTACGTATCATAACAGGAAAGCGTCCAAAGGTGTGATGTCACACGATCTTGGTGGCAAAACATGAAATAATCTGCTCATCGAAGTGTTTTCTCAATAAATAAATTGATTAATGCAACGTATGGAAGTGGCGCCATCTTTTGAAATCAAATGTCGCCGAGATGACGAGCTTAAATTTCAGACATCAAATAGTCAGTGTCATGGCGCGTGAACTGTCGCCATTAAATGTTACGTTCTCACCGGCATTATTTTTAAGAAATATGTACCGATGACCAAACCACACCAAACCGTTTTTTTTTTTTTTTTTGATGAAAAGTGGCCTTGAATCGCTATAGGTTGCTCTTGCGACAAATTTTCTTGTTTGCATACCCATTGACCCCAAAATAGATATCATCGCTGAAGAAAATTAGTTCGCAAACGTCGTATCTTCTTGGAACAAAATTTGGGTCGTGATAGGGTTGCCAACCTTCTAGGATGTAAAAGCTCTTAATTGTAACGGAAAAGTGCTCCGCCCTACAGTTTTCTACTTTTTCTTTTTTTTAGATGGAAAGACGTAGATCAGACTTCTCACTACTAGAAAAAATATTTTGTTTCATAGATTTTATTGAAAATGATTGGCTCTACAAAAAAGGTCTTTTACTATTTTCTCGTAAACCAAATTTAAATGATATTAAGGGTCGAAGTCTGATTTTTTTAAGGCAAAAATTTTTTATTGTGTATGAGATTCATTATTGCTTTATAACAATAGTCTCTTAAACACTTTTCAAGCATATCACTAATAAAAATACATGAAATCTCCAGTAGGGTTGCCACCAATAAAGACTAAAAAACATAAAAACATATTTAGGAGCACTTTCGAACAGAAATGTTTTCCAGTAGATTTATCATATTTTTTTTACTTCATTTTTATTTATATATGTTTATATAAGATCGTGTAATTAGAAAAATACTGAGGAATTAAAAATATTTCTAATACAGTATGCAAATAATAATTTATGCGCAACAGAATTACTTTTCTGCACATCCCATTAACACACCCATTTTACACATTCCATACACGATCCGAACACATTTAGGAGGAACTAATATATAATTTATAGCATTAGACTTAATAGCAGTAATTACTTTTAATTTTGACATAATGACAGAGTATTTTTTAATGAAAACTTATTTAACCTTTCAAAACGCCGATAATTGCGTTTTCACTGGTTTTTGTTGGTTTAATTACAACAAAGTACAGGAACTTTTCGTGATTGAGCAATTAAAGCCACACATATTTTCTCTCAGTGTACTATATGCAAATAAGTCGCAAATATTTGCATATGTTCTTTGAACAAATGACTTCTGTTCTATTAGCAAACAATTAAAAGTTAAACACGACTAGCAGAGCACTCCGATATGATGATATATTACAAATATATCAATTACACCTGTGTTTACATATGTACAAATGGAAAGACCAGCAATCCAAAGCTATTAAGTTCGGTTTACAATAAAATATATCAATATTTAGGATTTTAATTTTTATTTGAATAAAGAGAAAATATATGCCTTGTTGATTTTTTTACCAATTAAGCATTCCAAGAGTTAATTTAAAAAAAGAGCTTCCGAAAAGCTTTCAAAGCATGCTATAAAGCTCGATTTATAAACAAAATTATCAATGGAGAAGGGTTTAAATTTAATTCGAATAAAGGGAAAATAGTATGTATTGCCTTCATTTTGTACAAATTAAGCCTACAAACGGATAATTTAAGAATTGTTTATTTCTAGAAGCTTGCAAAGCTTGGTATAAAACTCGATTTATATACAAAATCATCGATATTGAGGATTCTAAGTTTAATTTGCATACACCAATTCAACATACCTAGGGTTAATTCAAAGCTTTTTTCATTCTAAAAACTTTCTAGTTTGCTATTAAGCTGGATTTTAAATAAAATATATCGCTATTTAGAGATTTAAGTTTAACTTCAACAAAAAGAAAATTTAAACTCTATAGATTTTGTACCACTTTTTAATTTGGATATTAAACATAACAAGGGTTAATTAAAAAATTTTAAATCGAGAAGCTTCAAAAGCTTGCTACAAAATTCGATTTTTAATCGGTATTAAGGAATTAAGTTTAATTTCAGCATTACTAAGGTTAATTTAAAAGTTTTAATCCGAAAAGATTTAAAAGCTTTCTAAATAAAATAAAGAGAAAATTTAAACTTTATATAATTTTTACCATTTTTTAATTTAAACATTAAACATAACAAGGGTTTATTTGAAATTTTCAATTTGAAAAATTCGAAAAGCTTTAAAACTCGCTATAAAACTCAACTTGCAAATAAAATAATCATTTTTTAGAGGTATATGTTTAATTCCAAAAAATACAAAGCAGATATTTATTGATTTTGTATTAATAAAGCACGCCAAGGGTTAATTTTAAACTTTGAAAATTTGCCAAAATTTGCTAAATATTCTCGATATGTTTACAAATCACCCACAAGAGAATGCAGATGCCCTTAAATTGCGGAAGAAAAACCAAACCGAATGAACCATTAAAAAAAACATATTTTCGCAACTCTTGTTACACCCTGTAATATAAGGGAGTACTGCAAAAGAAAAAATATAAAAATTGCTTGCACTTGGAATGCACCCTGTGTACAGTTTAAATAAGTGTCATATTATATTTTGTTGTAAAGCAACCACAGTGCCATTAACGGTTTTTTTGTCGTTTGAGAAATGCATAAATAAAACATAAAATATTCAGAATATTCCGTATGCAAAAAAAGGGAGAAAAAAGCCATAAACTTACCTGTCAAACGCCGTGCGGCACCGGTTCAACGTGTTTTCAAACATCATTTCTGAAATTGCAGCGCTTTATGCATGTAATGTATTCGTGTTGGGTGCGAGTAAGTACTTGCATATGTACGCGTGCGTCTTGTGTTTTACGGCGTTGATGATTGCAGGTCGCTTATATTAGATGACTGTATCGAAATTTGCGACTTTTCAAATTGCTGTCGAATAATAATTCGTTTGTTGTTTTGCTTTTTTGTTTAATGCAATTAAATAATTTTAAGTTTATATTTGCATTGTTCAATTTGCAGGAGTGAAAATGAGTTCACTGCAAAAAAATTTTATGTTAAATTAAAAAAATGTCTTAAAATTTTTACCGTTGTTATATTTATTTAGCAGTTGTTTAAGTAGTTTTTTTTTTTTTAAATTTACTTCATTTTTACCATTTACCATTTCTGGCATAATGTCGTTATGGGGTTGAGTCAAATCTTCTTATGGTTGAAGGAGCGCAATTGCATCCCCAAAAGATTTTCGTTTGATGTGGATTGTGGTATATCGGCATCATCTGATCATAACTGTTACTAACAGTAACTGCCTTAGGCATCAATAGCAAGCCTTTTAGCAAGATGTTAACCGACTTTTTTCACCCGAAAGTTTATGAAATCGACGCGACGATCGCTATTTCCAAGAAGACGATGCACCGCCTCATGTTTCACGTTTAAACATGGACACATGGCATGTCAACTTTGTCCGCTTGTTAATTTTGAGCAACGACCCAGTCAAATTTATTTTCTCTGAGGGTATGTTAAAACAAAGATCTACACCAATCAACCAGCAATGCTCAAGAAGCTCGAAAACTTCTAGAAGAAACTCTGTACCGGATCACCGCAATTTAGCGTGGAGACATGCAAACGGGGCCGTAGTGGCCAATTGGCCGACATAAAGAACAAAGACATTTAACCAAATTTGAGCATTTTATTTAATTTTAACATTACGTCGTGCTTGTTTGTAGACACTTTATATATAAGATTAGTGTGACGAGCATGAAATTTGGTGTGGATTATTGCCCAAGGGATCAATGCAGTCTTGTTGCAATATTGTTCTGATCGGACAACTTTTGAATATGCCTGTCATACAACCTAATAGTATATATGTAAATGATCAGCGTGGCGACCTCGGTCAATTTAGTCATATCCGCATGTCTGTCCGTATATACACGAATTAGTCCCTCAGTTTTTGAGATATCTCTCTGAAATTTTGCACACGTCCTTTTCTCTCCAAAAATCTGCTAATTTGTCCGAACCGCCCGTATACGACTACTATAGCATATCGCTGCCATACAATCTGAACAATAAGAATCAAGTTCTTATATGGGAAACTTTTTTATTTCACGAGGTATCTTCACGAAGTTTAGTATAGAATATTACCTAAAGCAACACTACAATCTCCAAAGAAATTGTTCAGATCATACCACTATATCATATAGCTGCCATACAAACTGACCGATCTAACTCCAGTCCTCCTATAGAAAGCTCTTTAATCTGACGAGCTAACTTTTCGAAATTTGGCATAGCCAAACAAAGAAATTATTTAGACCGGACCTGTATAGACAAGGAATCGTCGCGAAATTTAGCACAGGCTATTATTACAAGACCGAACAAAATCTATTTCTTGTATAAAAACTATTCTATTTGTGAAGGGTATTCTAGCGTCGATGCAACCGACTGTTTTAGCGTAATATAAATATTTTCTTTAATTTTTATTTTTACTTTTTATTGTATTTTTCATAACTATTATTAT
>NW_017534830.1:421973-437924 GCF_001853355.1 Bactrocera latifrons
TTTTTTTTTTTTTTTTTTTTTTTTTTTATTTTACTGTTTTGTTCAACTTCAATTGTGTTTACTATTTCCTTTTCGTATTTAGTTTTTGTTTTAGTTTAAACTTCATTTATGTCTCTTGGAACACAACTATGTAGCTCTCTCGCTCTCTCAAGCACTTCAGTCGCATTTTTTGTGTTGTCTACTCACTCAAGCCGGTCTTTTAGCCGCGCATATTTATATTTGTTATTGTTAAGTTTTTTATGTCACTTTTATCAATTATTTTTGTTTTTATTTTGGTTTGCTTAAGACACTCCGCATTCAAGCCACTGCTGCGGACTCGCATCAAGTTTACAACTGCCAAGTCGTCTCACTGATTTGACTCACTTTTGCCAAATTCTGTGAACAATATAGCAATATACTATATATATATATCTACATTCGTATATGAAATATATACATTCATATATAAAGGGTGATACATTTCGAGGTTCCCTACTTTTTTAAAGAAAATAAACAGAAGCTTTATGAGGAATTTTTATTATCATTCGAAAGAACATTCTTTGGAATCCTGTTTTTTTTTTTTTTTTTTGAAGTTTACCCCTTTCGAATGTTGGCCGCGGCTACGTATTTGATGGTCGATGGTCCAATTTTCGATGACTCGTTCGACTGGTAACTGGCGAATGACATGTGTTCGCAATTATCGGGATAAACTTTAGACTTTACATTTGCCCACAGAAAAAAGTCTAACCGTGCGATATCACACGATCTTGGTGGCTAATCGACTGGCCCAAAACGTGAAATAATCTGCTCACCGAAGTGTTCTCTCAATAATCCATCCATTAATTGATGCGATATGTGGGAAGTGGCTCCGTCTTGTTAAAAGCAATCGCCGACATCACGAGCCTCAATTTCAGGCATCAAATAGTCAGTGTAATGGCGCGATGACGGTCGCCATTGACGATTACGTTCTCACCGGTATCACTTTTGAAGAAATATAGGCCAATGATACTACCGGCCCACAAACCACCCTAAACCAAATGCGCCAATTTTGGTTATTTACATACCTATTGAGCCAGAAATGAACCTCATTTGGCTCGAAAATGTCGGATCTTCGTTGAACTTTTCAAGAGCCCATAGAGCAAAATGATGTCGCTTGGGAAGATCGAGCGCTTCAGTTCTTGCACAATGTATTTTGTACGTTTTCAATTTAAGATCTCGACGTCAATCAGAGTTGCTGTGAACGGCGCCGAATCGACTCTCCACGGTCTTCGTGTACACTCTCTACTACAGCTGCTATATTTTCTTCACCGCGTGCTGACCTCTACTTATAGCACCCTTTATAGTATTCGGAAATGTGCCGAAATATGCACCCATACATATCGATATGGCTGTGTGTGTGCTTGCATAGATATCCAAATTGCATGCATTCCTCATACAATTTACTCTCTGTATTGCCTTCCAAGCCAACCTTATTGTCAACACTCAGCTTTGCTACACGCTTCAGTCTTCAGCTCGAACTCACAGAAGCGCGGCAGATTTACTCGTATTGTGAATTCAAAGCAGGTGCCGAGACGGCATTGACGAATTGCAGTTGAGCACTACAACTGCTGGATATCAGACATGAGATTGATTAGATACTTTTGTTGAAATATTATTTTGACTTCCTAGTTATATACATTTTTTTAATTAAAATAATTGTAAATATATTTACGTATATGAAAAATGTGGATTATTTTAAAATTATTTATAAATAAAGAAAAGCTATGTTCGCATATACTCCCAAAATTTGCAATGATTAAAGAGAGTCAAATATGTACCTACAGGCGTTGTTGTGTTATGTGGAAAGTAGGCTTTGTTGTGGTTCCATTTCATCCATATTGACATAGGAATGTCAAGATAACGGTAACTACCAAATTCGGTTTAAATTGATACATATATGTCTATTTTTGACCCGCTTCCTATGAAGCCCTTTTGTGTCATTGCACTTTCAGTATTTTTACCGAAAGCAGGCGAAATTATCATCTCGTAACGTAGACTCATCAAAAATTGTCATCGTCTATGCCTTTGCACCATATTGGAGGTCGAGAATAATGTATGTCTTTAGAGTTTGCTTTTTAATCTTCTCAACTGTCTACTCAGTCGAAAGTATTACCAGTTGGAAATAGTTATTCTGCATTGGATTTCGAGGCTACGACTTCAAAGTTATGGCTGTCGACAGTGAAGTGGGAGTCAAGTCGCGTGTACGACGACTATTTGTTTCGCCTTGCCTCGTTCTCAATTCAGATTTGCAGCCAGAATTATATTTTCACGAGTAGAAGAAGAAGAAGTCACACGATAGAGAGTCTCTGTATCTGAACCTTCGTTTGGTACCGAACGGTTCGGAAAGGTCCTTCCCGATCCTTACAGAGCTTTTGATTTTGCTCAACGTCAGTTTACAAATACGTATTAGTTTTACGGGGATACCAAATTCAGACATCGCTATATAAAGGCAGCTCCTTTTCGTAGTGTCAAAAGCTGCTTTGAAGTCGACAAAGAGTTGTCGATCCTCTTCTCTCGAATGTTTTCTAAAACTTAGCACATGGTGAATATCTAGTCAGTTATTGATTTTCCAGGCCAAAAGCAACGCTGATAATGTTCAATCAGTTTGTTGTGAAGACAAATATTAAAGCCCTAAGCAGAGACATATTTTTAATCATTGCATTTTAACGTCCTAATCAACTACTGTCAATGCGAATGCCCTTTTTTCTCTTTATTTTTTTTTTTATGTGTCGAAAACGGAAAAAAATTAAGAGAGTCGCCACAAATTATCCAAGGATTTCAATAGCTCATAAGAAGAATCATTTATTTCGAGCATAAGGTTTAGATTTCAAAAGTGTTTAGTTTGGAAATGAGATCAATGAAAAATCAAGCACTTAATTTTTACTTTTGTAAGCCCATTCAAGAACACAAAAGAGAAAAATCTGTTCTGTTTTCAAATATAGAAGAACTGCTCTCATGATTTTTCAATTGAAATAATATACGGCTCTACTACTCTTACTTTTGTTATATGTACCATGCCAACAATAATAATAATAAAAAAGCGTATTAAAATATTCTACGTTTCAGTACCACTTAAAAAAGTTACAAACATACATACATACATACATACATACATACAAATGAAGCTAATAAAAGCGTATTAAAAATAATAAAAGCACAAAGTTATTGCTCGTGATACAATAATGTTCGACTTTGTACAGAAATATTGAGAATCGATCATAAGCCATTCTATATATAAAGTAAATAGTACGATAAATTAGATAGTGGGGAAGTTATTGTTGTTCCTTTTATTGCACTTTCGTCATGCAGTAATAAAGTCATAAATGTTTCTCCTACATTCGGCTGTATTTTAAGTGGGGACCACACGGCGAATACGCGACGTCGATGAAAGCAATCAAATGCGGTGTGGAGATAACGGCGATATTTTCGTATGCTTACTCATATCTATTAAACTTTTATTTATGCTTATATGTGTTATACAAATAAAATGAAATGGGTGTATCCTTTATAGTTATTCTATTCCACCTAAACTCAGTACATATGTATTACCTCGCAATTATATCTATTTTATAATGATAATGATAAAGCGAAAAACTAGTTTTTACTTTAGTTAATTTTGGCATGGCCAAGTAAACACGGTCTCTAAGTTAAAAAAACTAATCTTTATAAGCTTGTCTGTAATATAGTATTTCATCATACAAGCCTTAATTAATCTTGACGGCAAATTTGTTGTAGAAAAAATCTTTAAAAATTGTCTAATATCTGCGTTGCAATAGTATGGGTGACAGGCGTGCAAAAATCCACCAACCGGACGACAATGGATAGGGTTCAGAGGCACGCTGCGCTGTGCATAACGGGAGCTTTGAGAACAACTCCAATAGCGGCTCTTAAACTGATACTAAATCTTTCACCTAAAGATCTCTTCGCTGAAAACTGAGGGTTGACGACTACTGGCTGCAGGAAAATTAGCATTAGAACCTTCTACATAACCCCACTTTTCAACTGGGAAGGAAGGTTCAAAGTAAACATAGAGAAAAGATGGCTGGCGTAGTAGTGGTAGTGGCTAGTGTACGGATAGTTCTAAAATTGGCGATGGAGTTGGTCCGGAAATATACTATCCAGAGTTAGGCATAAAGCAACATCTTAAATTACCCGACCACTGCAATACTATGCGTATTTTTGTATAACTAGATCTGAAAATTTAACTAAACTAGTTTCACTACGGAAACGGTTAACATTTTGTTTGATTTAAATAACCCTCTAGTAGAATTTGGCTAACTTAATAATAAGAAAATATTTTATTTGCAAAAGTCAGTTTGTATGGCAGCTATATACTATAGTGATATGATCTCAACGATTTCTTCAGAGATTACACTGTTACCTTAGGCAATAATCCAGCCAAATTTTGTGAAAATATCTCATCAAATAACGAATTTTTCCATACGTGCTGTTAATTCCGATAATTCAGTTTGTATGGTAGCTATATGCTATATACATATGTCTGATCTGCAGAATTTCTTCGGTGATTGTAGATATATCGCCAAATAAACAAATTTCCCATATAAGAACTTGAAGACCGCCATTCAATTTGTATGACAGCTATATGCTATAGTGATGCGATATCCGCCGTTCCGGCAAATTATACCTTTTTCAGGGTATAATAATAATGACTTTCACACATATGTATGTACACGAAAGCTTTGTTTGAACAAAAAGAATGCGAAACAGATTATGCCACGCCTAAAAGTATGCAACAGAAATGTCATACTTTGTTATCACAATTCTTTGTATTGATAGAAACACATATACATGCTAGGGGATCCGGCTACGCGTTGCTCTGTTATACTTTTTATACTATTATTTAAGTTTGAATATGTTCACACAAATAAATTTCATTGGAAGAAATAACAAATTTAAGGCTGCTTTCTCAATGTCTGTTTACCAGTGTCTTGTCCACTTAATAGAGTTGTCCATTTAATAGATTGTACTCATTAAACAACAACAATGTACATGGTTAATGGAGATATCCGCTTAATAGGATGTCCATTTAAGAGAGCTTTAACTGTGTTCTTTATTTATGAATTGTTTTAACTACCCTATCTTTTAAGCTATTACCCTCTGAACTCCCTATAATCGTTATAATAATTTTCGTTACTCTTACATGTTTTATGCCAAATTTGTTAGTCAGTAAGTAGTGCTTAAGACCTTGCCCTTAACCTTATATGAATAATATTTTGAATTTCAATTATCTGGTACAAATTTTTTTCAACCTCTTCGGTCGAGTTAATTCCAGTTATAAAAATTCTGATGCGAAATTGACCTACTTCTTTAATGCATAAATTCAAAAGTTAATTTCTTCCAACCGCAACAAACACAAAACACAAGCAAATATTTCTAAGGCAGAATTGAAAATGTCAACCACAAAGGTAAAAGTGTCCGACAAGCAATCAGGTTTTAGCTTCGCTTAAGCAATAAGCTGTGTGGGTTAAAGTAAAGGGTTATGCAACATGCATGTTGGCAAGTAAAATAGTGATCTATTAAAATACTGCTTAATTTCTTAATTCAAATTTTATTCTATTCTGCACACATTTGGAAGTATCTTGACAAACTCGTTCACCGAGTATGCGGCATGCCACGCAAAAGTCGGTCAAGTCGTGATTTTTTCGAAAAACAAAATCGGTTTTTATTAACGCAACGAAGATGTCTCAGAGCTTTTAATATAAATATATTATTACTGTAACCGTTTCTTAGTATAATATTCAAGGTTACAAACTCAGTTGATTCAAACAAGCCAATCAGATTATGTTTTCAATAAGCGATTTCGATTCTTTCGGGGTAAACTTCTTCCACAGGGTACTACTAAAGGTATTTTACTCATAGATGCCATGTTTTTAGACTGAGTGATAGCAAAAAGATAGAGGTAATCCTTTAGTCAAATTACTAATGGACCGCATTTAATCAGATATGACATATTTATAAAAAATACACATACAACGCAACATTGTGGAATTTGGCCTTTGTTCGAATTTCGAGGCTGACCTTGTTGTTTGTGTTAATGCTGGTTCCACTATAGCCGACATTATCTACGACTTCGAATTTATGACTGTCAGCATTAACGTGGGAACCAAGTCGCCAGTACGACGACTATTGGTTGACACTTGCAGACCTATTTGCTTCGCTTCTTTGTTCAACCTGGAGAAAGCAGAAGTAAGAGCACGGTTGTTATGGCCAATKATTTCGATGTTATCGGCGTACAGTAGCAGCTGTACACTCTTATAGACCATCTTCTCTATTTAGTTCTGCAACTCGAATTATTTCCTCCAAGAGTCGATTGAAGAAGTCGCACGGTAGGGGGTCGCCTTATCTAAAAACTCCTTTGGTATCGAACAGCTCGGAGAGATCCTTCCCGGTCCTTACAAAGCTTTTGATATTGCTCAACATCAGTTTACACACCCGTATTAGTTTCGCATATAAAGTTCTATCGAGGATACTGGGTGAAAAAATAAATCCCACCGTCAATAAACTGATTGGACCGTATCAGTTTGTCTTTATGATGCTGTTGTTGTTTTTCTCGATTTCTTGAAAGTACCACTTGTACCACTCAAATTTCCAATTCTGTGTTATTCTTGTGGTACGAATGATACATGTCCAGTTTTTTCCAAAAAAAACAAAACAGGCAACCATTGCATGGAATTATACAGTTAATTTTTTGTATGTTGATCTCAATAATACATATAGCTGTTTCAATCTCACGATACGATAGGTCAATGACGATCTCGCAATACCAGTTTGTATCAACCGGGCATTAGTTTCGTAAAGAACAATTGATTTTGGACGAGCCGTCATGAGGTGTTCTATGATCTTGATAGGATTCACCATTACATAGATAAACAATGGTCCTTGAATGCTTTATCGACAAAAATTTAATTAAGAATTCTTGACGTCAGCTCGTCAATGTTATCTCCTTTTAAAATAAAGCTTTGTGGAAATTTTTGTTGCAGATTTCAGCACTTTCAGGCAGCTAAAATTAACTAAAAACTATGTAGATTCCAGACGGCCCTATGTTGGTGTTGGATCATTCACCGCTGCGTAAAAATACCTTTTAGCTAAGCAATGACTTGTAATACTCATTTTATGGATTTTCAGTTCCACTAAAAATGGAATTTTATTCTCTTTATTCTATATTTATTACGGTTTCTTCTCTGAACTCGTGCACTCGAGCCTTTAAAAATGATAAAAAAAAAATCTTTCATAAAATTCGGTTTAAACTTAGATTAATTTGTCGCAACATACTGTATTTTTATTGAAAATTTTTATTAGTTATCCTTATATTGAGCTTATAACGATCATATTATCATGTTAAGCCTTTTTTAAAAGCCAGTAGACTCTGGTAGTTACCCTAGTCTACTAAAAAAATATCATTAACAAGGAAAAAGTGTCCAAATCAATAGACCCTAGTGGAATTAACAGTCTGATGCTAAAGCACCTAGTCTCGACGGGAGTAAGTTTCCGCACCAAGGTCCACAACCTAACGGTGACCACTCTTGAAATACCCGTTATGTGGCAAAACGGAAGAGTGGTAAGACTACTGAAATCAGAGAAATCCGCCAACATAAGGGAGTTGTTGGACTTGTCAAAAGCTTTGACACAGTCAATCACACAACGCTATTTGAGGACATCGAAAATTCTGTGCTTTCTCCATGACTGAAGAGGTAGACTATCAACTATATTAGCGGTCGAGAATCATTCTACTTTTTCAAGGTAAAAACTCTAAATTGAGAAAAATTAAACAGGGGTTTTCGAAGGGTGGTGTCCTCTAACCCTTGCTGTTTAACTTCTACATCTCGAAACTCCCTCAACCACCAGTGGGAATTTCCATCACCTCGTACGCTGATGATTGCACAATAATGACGTCAGGCAAAACACTAGATGACATGTGCTCAAACGTAAACGGCTATCACTCTGACAATTCTCGTTTAACCCTAAAATTTTAGATGTGACATTCGACAGCCTGCGCTCCTTCACACCTCACACGATCGCGATTATTGCCAACGTACAGAGCCGTAACAAAATTCTGTCGCTAGCCGACAGAACATAGGGAAAAGCCAAAGGAATGCTGTTAGCAAAATGCAAGGCAATCGGCTGGTCGGTTCTTAACTACGCCTTACCAATATGATCGCCTGGAAACAGTATCAGAACACTGCAATCCGGATCACAACAAGATGCCTCTTCAGGTCTCAAATCGGGCACCTCCACAGTGAGGGCCGTCAAGCTCCCATTTAAAGAGCATAATGAACTCCTGTCCAAGCAGTTTCTGCTGGGATGCTTTCGCAGAAACCACCTACTTGGAGCGAAACCGCCTTCTAGGAGCATCAAAAGGTCCTTCCTCAACAACGTTGACGACATAAAGCAATACGCTGACTCCCCCTCAGTGAATGGCGTACTTGGAGCCAAAGCCACCCATTGCAGACGAAGAGTTCGAAGTACCGCGAGAATCGAGGGAGAGCTTATTTCTGGATACTGTAGCAGGTTAAACTCCAACTTATCCAGAATCGATCCAGCCATATCAAACATATGTCCAGTGTGCAATGAGTCCCCGCATAACGCTAACCACCTCTTTCCACATCTGGCACTCCTTTCCCTTTTGTCCGACCACGTCACAATATCATGTTTCCTGGTCATTTTAAGAAACTATTGCATATATGGGTTAGTGAAGTCCATACTTTATTCAAATATACCCGCACTCAACGCGCCTTTTAAGTGCAGACAACGGCTCTGTCTGCTCCTTCCGGCACGAATAGCGGTTCCATAAGCAATAAACCAACAATATTTCCTTAACAAAGTATTATGCATATTTATAGTGTGATTACGATTTTTTTTTTTTTTTTTTTTTTTACTCCGCCTAGATTTTTATCTATTTTATAACTTCAATGAAAATGGTGAACGCTTCCTCTGCTAACAATAGAAGAAGCACACACATGTACATATTTGGACAGCTACAAGTTAGGTAGACGATTCAAAGAATTCTTACAACACACAAAAGAACAAAAATATTTTAAAAAAAAGTTATATTAATAAGAAAAAAGTTATATTAAAAAGCAGAAAATAAAAATAAGAAAGCAAAAAGTCAAATTCCCCTTGTGGCAGAATTTCAATAAAACCGCTAAAACACATTTCCCGCAAGTCGTCGATGTGTGCTTGTCATACAAAATATTTAATTAATATAAAAATATGTGACCATGCTGCCATATAGACACACACACACATACGCATATACAAAGAATCGAGTTTATTAGTCAACGAGTATTCAAATGTTTTGGGAACACGTTAACGAAAATATGCAACAACACTTTTGCGGGTGGCTTACTTTGACTCTGACTCTTTCTCCATTACACACTTGTCCACAAATGTATGTATGTATTATATGTATGATCAAACGACGATCAGGATGGCGGTGGCTCGTTTCAATAGGCTGCTTGTGCTCGATCGCCGGCGATTCAAAAGCCTGCGCACTTTTGGACACATGACCAAATACAACAAAAAATTGTATATTTCTATTTTTGTTGTTGTTTATTGATTTTTATTATTGCATATTATTATTTTATTTCTAGATTTTTTGTATGCCTACTAGTTGTTGTTAATGGCTTATACATACATATATGGAATTTGATCACGCCAATGGTATCTAAATGTGGCAAAGGTACGCATATTAATAACGAAATTAAAGAAAATACAACAAAGCGGAAATAAAATTAAAGAAAAAAATTAAAAAAAAAAATTTTTTTATGTTTAAAACCTTTTTCCTGAGGAGACCCGAAAGGAATGTCTGCATTTCTAAACAAATAGGTATACACATACATACATACATACTATATACGTATATTTATATAAAAAATAAGGTGACATTTGAATTTAAACTGCGCGCGTCGAAAGAGTTTGAGATTTTTTTTTTTTAGGTTGATAGTTTTCTCAGTCACATTTATGTCAAATTTCATGTCAAAATATTCATTAGTGTTTGAGATAAGTACGTGTCGTTTTCTGAGCTGCTAAAAGTGAGTTTTTCGTTTCTTGTTTTAAAAGATCATTTCGCCAAAAACTCAACTCATATCGTTCCGCAACCACCGTATTCACCTGATCTGGTGCCGTGCGACTTCCAGCTGTTCATCAAGCTCAAAAGACCGCTCCGGGGACACCGTTTTTATACAATAGAGGAGATTCAAGCCGCAGCGAAGACGGAACTGAAGGCCATGCCGGAAAGTGACTACAACCAGTGTTTCGAAGATTGGAAAATCCGTYGGCATAATGTACTACATCTAGTGGGGATTACTTTGAAGGGGATGAAATTGATTTGGAAGAATAARTAAAGRATTTTCAAAATAAATACAATGTCACCTTATTTTTTGGGCACAGATCTATAAGTATACTCATATATTCAGTGTTTGGCAAAATATAGCAATCCTTAATATATAAGAACTATAGAAACTTTAAGATTTTAGGTTTGGTTAGGTTAATCAGGTGGGCCACTAAGCCACGCAATGACCAGTTTGGTCCTCCACAGGGGAATTTTGTGCTTTCTTGTGAGCGCAAACAGATCCATTTTCTTCGGATTCAACCCCCAGACCCGCTTCCGATGCACAATTCTGGACTGTATTGAGAATTGAGGTCATAATACTGCAAATGCTTTGCTGACACCTATCCGTTATTAAAATGGCAATGTCGTCCACATATGCCAGTATCTTAGGTGTCTCGCCTTCCAAGTTCCTTAGCAGCTTATTCGCCACTAATGTCCATAGAAGCAAAGATAGTACTCCACCTTGCGGAGTACCTCTATAGACTTCCTTGGTCATTTTAGCGCAGCTCTTATTCGTCTAAAGACCAGAAGGCTTCTGATCCAGCGTTATATAGCAGAATCAACACCTCTTGACTGGATACTGCTGTTGAACGCTCCAGAGAAATGTCGATGAATGCGTATTCCTTATATTTAAGAGCATTTTTTAAATACCAGTGTATGAAGTGCAGTCTCTACTAATCTGCCCTTCGTAAATGCGTGCCTTGGACAAGATTCTATGAGACGATGCGGCCTTAGTGTGCGCGTCCAAGATTTTCTCTAGCGTTTTCAGCAGGAAGGAAGGTAAGCTTGTAGGCCTAAACTCTTTTGAGTAGGTTGAGTTGTTTCTACCTGCCTTCAGTATGAAAATTACCCTAGCCTCTCTGCATGAGAGTGACACATAACTGAACTTCAAGCTTCCCCCAAGAATTTCGCTTAGCTAAAGCACGGATAGACAGAGCGTATTCTGCAGCATAGCTGGAATGATTCCGTCCATACCGGGAGATTTGCATGGGTCGAATCAGCAAAAAAGTTGTTCATATAAGCACTTAATTCTGATCTTTCAATTTGTACGGCAGCTATAGACTATAATAGGCCTATATCAGCAGTTCCGACGAATGAACAGCTTCTTGGAAAGAAAATGGCATATTCAAAGTTTCAGATCGATATCTCAAAAACTGTAGGACTAGTTCGCACAGTTCGGTGCAGCCAAACCGACTCGATTAAAACAAGGCACTCATCTACACCGCTAACGAGTTCGTAACAAGAACACTGACAGACTCTGCACGACAGTGTCAACATGCGACGCAAACCGAACATGCATCGGGCAGTCGAACCAAGCAAATAGTAAGCCAGTTAACCAACCAGGCAGCCGACTCTGACTGTTAGACCCAAGTCGCAGTCGATGCCAAAACGGTACCGTCACCGGCTCATCAGCGGTTTCATGCAGACAAATCAACCACTGGTCGTACACACACATCTTTGACGCCGCCATACTTATATACTTATTCGTGGTCTGCCAAGTTGTGTCTACTTCAGCGACACGCGTAAGAATGGTCAGCACTTTACAGCTACTGTAATATTTCTAGCGATGCGAGTGTCTCAGCGGCACGTGAGTGGGGTATTAATCGTCTCAAATGCAGGTATGATATTACAAAAGCCGTCGTCTTCGCCGACGTTGTCGTTGTCGTTGTCTTTTTCGACCCGCGTGCAGCGCCGAAGAATCTAAGCGAACAATTGGTAGACCACAATGCGGTAACGAAGAGACATTGTCAACAAATACAGGTTGTTACTGACTTAAAAAAATAATTTCAGGAAAAATTTAGAGGATGATCAAAAGCTAAAAAATAATAAGAAAAGAAAATAAAATATATTTCTGTACATCAAAAGCTAAAGCTCTATTCTTAGCCGACAACCAAAGAATCACACAAATTTGAAGTTATCTGAGAAGTCATAACAAAGTCTAATAATTTTTAAACCGTCTACGGCCTTTCTCAATGAGTAGTTTTAGTTTCTTACTACAAAAACTTAAATTTCCTAGCAATGACCTTAGGAAGGAACTGTCAAAAACTCTTCGGAATCACTCTTATAATAAGACCCATATTTGCTATATGTTGGAGCCACAATCTCCATAGAGAACTTGACAGATCTTTGGAGACTCTTTTGCAATAAGACAATATTTTTTTTAAGGCTGAGACCGCTGTTGTTGTTGTTGTAACGGCAGAATTCTGCCGAGTTGACAGTCCTTGGCCGGATAAAAATCCGGGTCCGTTCCGGTTTTCGTAGACCCGACTGTCGTGGGAACGGAAGGCTGAGACCGCCATCTCCATTCACCAACCCAAGAAAAGACTATTTTAATTATCTATTAAAAATGTGGAAGAGTTTGAAGAGAGTAAACAACATTTATTTTTTCAGTAAACGATTTTAGATCTACACAAGAATTACTATCATAAACAAATTATTAAGATTATTATCCTTACGTCAGCTGTACCATCTAAGGTTAGCGAGTTTATAGACGATCGATGCAATAACCTTCATAAATCAATAAAATCCCGAATGTTAATGTTTTTATTGTAAGGAATAAAATTCTTCACTGATTGTCTCAAGGAATTCTAGTGAGAATACAGTTCTTTAACAGGCATAAAACCAAGTCCATTACAGTCTTGAAAGCGGTAGATACATTTTGGGAACTATTACAAGTAGAGTGCTTATTTCATTTGCCTAGACTACATCTTGACTTTTTTAGGTATATTATTTATATTTGTCGACGAAAGCTGAAGTTTAGATCTTTTTTAGTTTCATAGTACCTTCAATGTCCTCATTATTCGTGACTTTTCAGCAATCGATAGAGTTGCTACCAAGAATAAAAGAAATCATAATGGATTTATTTTGATATAAGGCGCGATAGGTAAGAGGTAGAGAGGTTGTTTGTCGATGCACCTAGACCTTTAGGAGCACCATTGTAAAAACTCCGGGATTTAAATACCCTCACTCTATTATCTCCTCTCTCTGGAAGATGTTTTATAGTGTCTTCTTCTTCTACCTTCTCATAGCTTCTACAATTATATGATTTTCCTGGGCTGCTGGCATATCTAACAATTAGGCAGTGATGGTTAGCACTCCAACTAGAGTTTTTATATCATATTCCTTTCATGCCACATTTACCTACTTCTTGAGCAAATCGGGGATTGACTCCTCTGAACCTCACTATACCATATTTATAATATGTTTTGTCGATTAAGTATCTACAAGTAGCCAGAGACAAGTGGTGGGGTGTAATGGGATACAGTCCTTCTTCTAGGTAAGTTACAGTGGTAGGGCTATACCCAATTCCTACCATATGTGTCGTCACCGTACACCCTGTAAACGCGCAACGTGTAAATTCACGGCTAAAATAGAGAAAGCTTAAGCGGGATCACTCCGAAATATTCGGTTTAATGGTTCGCCAAGCCCCGACGGAAGAGAAAGATGCCTTTTATGAGCGGCTTGAGTGCGCTTATGACAATTGCCCCCGCAGCTTGTTGTTGTACTTGCTGACGCCAGGCTGGGCAAAGAAATTTTAAAAATTCAGCCTCCATGGCGTAGCATCTCCAAATGTGTTGAGGCTGATCGACTTCGTAAAGGCTAGAAGTATGGTTGTCTATAGTACTTGATTACAGCACAAGAAAATTCATTAAGCTACTTGCATGTCTCCAGATCAAAATGTTCAAAACCAGGTCGATCAAGTTGTGATAGATGGACGACATGTCTCCAGAGTTCTTGACGTGCGTATGCTCCGAGAACCTAAGATCGACTCGGACCACTATCTCTTTGTATCAAAGATAAGCGCCCGCCTCTGACAACAAAGTACGCGTTAAAAAATACAGCTAAATCGTTTTCTATTCAACTTACTCTACGAAAAGACGCGTGAATGGAATATCGTCCTCCTCTAACGTCGCTTTTAAAGCACGACAGCACGATAAGGAATTGACTCTATGTCTGAACTTGGTATCCCCAAAAAGCTAGTACTGCTGTGCAAAAGCTACCAAGCGAGGTTTCTGACAAGTAGAGCCTCTATCGTGTGACTTATTCAATTCCTCACTGCAGTGAGCTTCTACACATGACTCCATCCTCTATTACTATTGTGATCATTCAACTTTAAATCGCTCAAATTTATAACTTCAAACTAACGTTTCCGATTGAAGCACTCTGTATAGCAGCAATGAGAGCAGCAAATCGGCCATATAACAAAAAAAAAATATGTGAATATCATATAGAATTTAGAATTTCACTAATATTTCACACGTAAATTACTTTGAACACCGCAACGCTCCTATTGGTGACCCCTTTATACGCTTCATATGCCTTTGCAAGCATGTTAGGCTGGAAATATGTCACGAACATTATGGTCTAAAAAGGCACCCACCGGAAGAAGTCGATAGGATACGCGATATGAGACGCTCACACACACAAATACATGCATATATACATAACAACTAAAACATATGTATTTATAAGCATATTTGTATAATATGTAAATATGCAGTTTGCGGTTGCAACATCGAAGTTTTTATAAATTTCTTCTTTTTTTTTTATTTCTGTTTAATTTTTAGTTGCGTACATGTGCGTATGTGTCGGTGTGTGTTCCTTTGGCGGAGAGTTAAACATTTTCGTGCTGCACTCACGCCAGTGCTTGGCAGGCACTTGTTGCTCAGCACTTTCATTCAACTATTCGCTTACGAATCATATCCATACGCCTGCCATACTTCAGTTATGTGACGATTATTGTAGCAACAACAACACGTACAAACAAACAAACATCGATATTTGCTTACTTGTTTTATGGCTAAAGACGAAATGAAATGAGTTTAATTAAAATTCAACTCAGGCGCCATTGTGTGGAGGGAACGCACACATGCGCACAGCACTGCTTATGTGTGTCGTGTAAATATGTGTGAGTGCGCGCGTGCGTTGGCCACGGTTTGCTTGCCTGTTGACCGGAATTGCTTTGCATGTGTGTGTGTAGGCCTCATTTTCTTGGTGTTGGTGTAACACCCGCACTTTTTTGTTGTATTGGTGCTTAAAAAATCATTTACTTAGCGTTTGGTTGTTGTCAACAATTTCTTTTCTGCCATTACACGTAGCAAATCGGCAGCGTTTTCGAATATCTACGAGTTCTAACCACTGTACAAGCCGTTTTTACAAACACATACAAGCGGGATTTAAATGTCGTTTACGTATGACATGCAAATGGCGCACACATACAACAACAATGCAACAATTTGTATTTTCGTAAACTTCTTCGATAAATAAATTTGTGTGTTTTTTACTTTATGTTTTCAGTGAATTTCTTGAGCCGGCGAGAAGGTGTGGTGCTGAGGTCGTGCAGGGTCTAACAAATCAGTTGCCAATCGGTCACCACGACTGACGGATTAATACTGGAGATTAGCTGTGCGTATCGAGACCAATATTTTTACTCCTTTTAGATAAAATAAAAATTAAACAATAAATATAAAAAAATCATTAATTATAAAAAACATCAAAAAATGATAAAATAAATTGTCAAAAATTATAACAAATATAAAAAATATCAGAACTTATAAGATATATTAAATATATAAAAAAAA
>NW_017534830.1:438697-456886 GCF_001853355.1 Bactrocera latifrons
TTTATTAAAAAATAAAAGCAAAACTCTACACAACGACCAAAATTTTATTTTCCGAAATTTGTTCATCAAAAATCTGTTGATCAGTTGGCAAGATGTCGGCATAGCTGAAGTAGGGCTTGTGCGCCATTCTCTTTGAAAGCGGCTATGCCTCATCTAGTCAATTATTTCAACGGTGCAAGCAACATTGTGTGAACAAAATATACAAAATAACGGTAAATACGTTTAAAAATAATTTTAAAATAGTAAATACATGCAACCACAGGGTATTTGCCTCAAAGAAACAATGCAAAAATCCAATAAAAACAAATACAGTGCTGTACGAAATAATAGAAGAACCTACTTCGAACGTATATTACATATATAAATAACACAGATTTACATTAAACCAATTCTATTTTGGTTGCTGAGTATAATTAGTTGAAAGTTTTCTTAGAAGATCGGGATTTCGATCGTTCAGTTTGTATAGCGGCTATATGCTATAGTGATCCGATATTCGCCGTTCCGAAAATGAGCAACTTCTTGGGGAGAAAAGGAGCTGTGCAAAATGTCAAACGAAATCGCACATATACAGACGGACAGACAATCGGCCAGAACTAAATTTACTCAGCTCATCATACTGATCATGAATATCTATTTTGTAGGGTTTCCGGGAGAGCACTACTAATTTCCACTGTTACTATTTTTTCCTAGAGAACCATAAAAATGTGACGACCAAATACTTTTAAATTTCGCACGAAATTTAAACCAGTCTAGGCAGAAGCAGCCAAGTTGAGAGTCCTTCACCAGATAAAATCCAGTTTCATTCCTATTACGTAGAGTCGAATATTTTGAAGACGGTCTTTTTCTATGAAATTTAGAAACTACAACAACAATAGCTACATAGCTTCGTGAGTGAAGTCTTATCCTATCCCTCCCTTCTAAAATTAGATTTAGCTGCAGAAAACAAAGTAGTTCTTCGTTGTAAGTTACCTTAAACAGATTGCAAAACTGCGGCTTACAAAATAATAAATTTATTTTACTTTTTCGTCGATATGAATTAATTTTTTTTTTAATTTGAATAGAAATGGAATTTTACCCGAAAATTGTACAAGGTGTTCTGGTCTGGGCTTAATAAAGGCATTCCTTTTTACAGCAAATCGGATGCCTTTAAAATACATACATATTTATACATATATATTTATACATATATATTTATACATACATATTTTCATATAATTTTATAATTCTTCTTCTTTATTGGCGTGGACACGGCTTTCGCGGTTATAGCCGAGTTTATAACAGTCGTTCTTCTTTTCCGCTGTTTGGTGCTAACTGGAGATTCCAAATGTAGCCAGGTCTTTCCAACGAAGAGGAGGCCTTCCTCTTCCTCTGCTTCTTCGTCCATGCCTCTGCTCCATATATCAGAATGGGAATAATGAGTGACTAATAGAATTTGGTTCAAGAGAGGACTTTACTTCAAAATTTCCTACTCGGTCCGAAGGCCAACAGGTGGCAAGAGTTATTCTGCGTTGGATTTCGGGGCTGACGTTGTTGTTGGTGTTAATGTTGGTTCCAACTGTCAACAGTGACATGGGAGCCAAGTCGGTAGTGCGACGATGTTCATTTAAAGACAGGAGATATTTCGTCTTGCCCTCGTTCACTACCAGACCCATTTGCTTCGCTTATATATCCAACCTGGAGAAAGCAGAACTAACGGCGCAATTGTTAAAGCCAATGATTAATTTTAGTCGATTTATCCCTGGGAAAATTCGATTTCGGATCCTTACATGCAAAGTTGGCATTGAGTTTCTTAATAAAAGCCCTGTTTCAAATAAACATATGTGACCTGGTCTACGAAAAGGGAGCTAACGTGCGAAAACTAGTTTTCTGGGAAACAGCTGTTAAAAATCTCATCTTCCATCCGAATCAACTAAAAAGTGAAAATTGATTTTTTGGATTTTTTGACACCTAAGCACCCTTTCCGTTGACCAGGTCACATATATGTATGACAGTTATGAGTTGCTGGAAATAAATTAAGCTGAGGCAAAATAATATTTTCATATATTTAAAAATAACATTACATTAAGGACTGAGAAATGTCCCCCCGTAACGTTAAATGGCCCCATAATACCTGAAAGTGAAACTATGAAATACCTTGGTCTTTATTTGGACAGACGACTCACTTGGAAGATACACATAAAAGAAAACACGAAGCAACTCAAATGTAAAAATAAAAAAATATACTGTCTTTTAGGTCAGCGATCACAACTTAACCTTGAAAATAAAGTACGACTTTACAAGTCAATCCTTAAGCCAGTACGAACGTATTCAATGCAGTTATAGGGGTACGGCGAGTATAGCCAACATTGAAATCCTCCAAAGATATCAATCGAAAACTTTAAGAAGCATTGTAAGTGCTCCTTGGTATGTGAGCAACTTCGAAATCCACAAAGACTTAAATATACCTTTTGTTAAAGACGAAATCAACAAAACTTGTCGAAAGTATTTAGATAGATTGTCTAATCATGAAAACTTACTGGCAATAAATTTACTTGACAACCGTATGGATGTTAGCTTAAAACTAACTCACATTTTGGATCTTCCATATAGATTTTAAGTAGTTTTAAGAAGTTTAAGCAAATAAATAATTTACGAATATATTGATTAGTCTCAATGGAGAACAATCAATCCTGTCACTATTAATGTATTTAAAAAATTTGCTGATTGTCAATTGATAGTTTGCAAATAAATATATATTAAAAAAAAAATTATTTCCGAATATACATACATATGTATGGAATAAAAATTTCTAAAAACAAACTTGTTTTCTATATTTGAGTTATGACATTATTGAGGCAACGCTTGTTGTATTGAAACTATGCATTGCTTTCATAATGTGAGTGAACGTGTTGGAATTTTTATATTCACCTTAGCCGCTAAATTGGAGTGAGCTCACTACACACATGCAAGTATCAATAAACATAGGTGCGGATAATAAACTTATTTCCACATACATATAAGTAATTGGAAAGCAATAAATATGTACATGCATTAAAACAAGTTATAACCAAAAACAATGAACAAATTCCAACAACATCGATTTGTATTTGTGATATAGAAAGTGGTAAGTTGGCTCATGCCAAAACTAAGACTAGATTGGTTTAGACTGATTGCCAAAAAATGCTCATTGTTAACCGAAAGTAAAAGCTTTTGTATAAAAATAGATGACAATGAAGTAAATATGTATATATCTACAAATATTTACATACATGTATTACTGGAACAGATTTTCGGAGTCAGAAGTATATATTTTTGGAGGAAAGAAATCAATTGTCATAAAAATTTAGTTCAAAAATAATTTCCACATTTATTTTAATTATTTTTTTCAGCTTTTCGCTTTCTAAAAACTGTTTATAAAAAGTGGCAACACCTACTTTTTAGAAAACAACCCCATAATTAACTCCGCTTCATTTCTTTCAACCAGCATTTGTTGCACGCAAATTCCTCAACCAATAAGTTTAACTATTAGTGTTGGTCTGGCAACTACAAGGTATATTAAACAGCTGATCAATAATCCGGCTGTCAAAAGTTTAACTATTAGTGTTGGTCTGGCAACTACAAGGTATATTAAACAGCTGATCAATAATCCGGCTGTCAAAAAATTAAAATTTACAACGCCAGCGCTGAAAAATATTTATATCTTCAAGTTAATTATTGCAAAATAATTTAAAAGAAAATAGTAAAATTACATATTATTATGGATGTTGACAGCGAGCTAACTGAGGGTGTAGGTGCACTGCGTATGTCTTTGCGTGAACGGCCACGCAAACAACAGTCAGATCGGCGACTACGCGAGCGCTCCGAAGATTTGAAGTTCCTAGAGGATTTCGATCCTGAAAAATCAAATCGAGAAAAGCGCAAACTGAAACGAAAGCTTACGAATTCACGTTCTACCGTTTACGATGAATATGGTCACATGCGTCATAATGGCATGGATATTTGCGATTGCTTGGATGAGAAGTGTCCAGGTTGTTGGTTTGAGTGCAAAAATTGTGGCTCAACGCGTTGTGGCGTACAGTGTCGTGTGAATAGAAAACAGTTCGTGGATGAAATCACATTTGATGGCAAAGATGTGGTGATAAAAAATAAATTTGTATTGTAGGTTCATGAAAGTGGGATTTTAAAAGAGAATTGCGTGATTTTCATGCAGACTCCGCTGCACAGTTGTACGAGACTGCTTTTTAATATTTTATTTTGCATTAAATATTTAAGTAATTATTCTGCGCATTGATTTTATTAATTGTAATATAAGGTTGTATGTAACTATAGTGATTATGGAATAAATTATAATACTTTTTCTATAAATGTAATCATAAAAAAGTCCTAATAAATTGAAATCAATAGAGGACATTAGGGAGGGTTTTTAAATTTTAATATTTAATTTAATATTTTAGTTGTATTTATAAGAAAACTTTTAATAAAATACTTCAATTGTAAATAGAACTGTCATTCTAAATCGAGGAATGACAATAGAATTTCGTTCCAAGGACTATATACTTGACGCGAAGGGAATGGCACAACTTTCACCCAACCAAGGCCTGCTTGCGCGACAACGTTCCTTAAAATTATTTAGACGACATAAGTTGTTACGACAACAATAACAAATATTTTATATTCTCACTATTTTCGAATAAACATCTGTCAAGTACAAAATCAAATTAATAATGCTATATTTAAAATTACTCTAATGAATAATAATAACAAAAAAAATATTTGTGTGCGAATTAATGCTTACTTTTCATGTTGTAATTTTCGGGTTAAATCGTGAAATTCAGTTTAAGTGGCAGCACAATTATCGTTGTTTCCATCAGCTGGCGATTTGTGTTTATTTACGTTTTACAAATGTTTGTGTTTTTGTTTTCGAAACATTTATTACAATACATATTTCTTTTGCTTTTATCTATAGAATATTGATTTTAGTTACTCAGCGTCTAGATTTGGCATTGTGTACACAAAAACACCAGCAATACGAAGTGAGATAAACAAAATACGCTTGCGTGAGTAGACACAAAGAACAATATTTTTAGAGCGCTGCTACAGCTAGATGTATATTTGAGATAAAACCAACGACGACGACGGCTGGATTATCAGCAGCACAGAAAGTTTATTAATAAAGTGTTATCTAAAAGTGACAGTTAACTAAAATTAGTACGCGATGTCAGACCCAACCGTCCTACAATACGCACCACTGCAATCTTTTGTGAATCCAACATTTTGGCACAAACTATCTGATATTAAATTGAACCATGATCGACTATCGGATGCGCCAAAGCACATTTTTGCATACTACACCAATTTCAACGCAAAGGCATGTCTGCTAGAAACAGATTATACTGCTTTTAACGGGTGAGTTCATATATGAAATGAGCCAAAAAAATAATCTAAGATAGATGTGCGCTAATTACTAATGTAAATAAAACACTTGGAAAATTCCAGCGACTTTATGGCGCCAAGACTATATTACCCTGCCGTCGGTACGCTGTACAACCGAAATACAATTGAAGACTTCAAAGCTTGTGATAAAAATGAGTTGTTGCGGTTAGAGGGACATAAATTGGTGGATGATTTTCGAACTGACCGTGTACTGGATGACCCCAAATTACTTGCGCGATTCTTTGTTCTTTCATTTGCGGTAATGTAAATATTATTAAGTATGACGTCACTTGTTTTTGAATATTCGGGGTGGATTTCTGCAACCGTTGAAATCTTAATACATATGTTTGTAGAGATGAACTAGCTAATATTTACACCCTCAAAAAAATGTATATTAAGTGGCAAACTGATGTTTGTAACACCCAAAAGAAAACGTCGAAAGGTCATATCAAATTTATATTTATAAATTGTCAGCCTGACTAAATAACTCGATTTAACAATGACATCTGTCCGGTATTATAATTTTTTTTCTCGTTCTTCTTTATGTTTTGAAGTTATAATATATCTTAAAAATAATACATGATATTATTTTAATTAATTTTTGTTAAACCGCACAATTTATACCCTTTCAGGATCTAACTACTTACAATTACTACTACTGGTTTGCATTTCCCTGCCCACTAACACCAACACTAAAAGTTGAAAATGGTTCCTCGCCACAGTCTTTGTCAGACATTCCAGAATTGCAGCATTTAGAAAGTTTACTTAAAAGTCAAACAGAAAAGCCAAATTTTTTTGTAATCAAAAGCAACGAAAAGGATTCTATTTATACATTGAAAGATTTACTTGCAACTAGCACGGCATTAGCAGAGCAAAGTGATGAACTTTATTTCGGTTTCGCCGACCCCAGTGAATACGAGCATCCCTCGTGGGTGATGCGTGTATATGCGGCGTATATTTTTTACAAATGGTTAGTTAAATTTAAACCTGATTCTCGTTAATATTTATAATTTTTATTTTATTACATATACAGTCCCGTCCTAGTTGGTAAAACGGTGAAATTTTTGGGTTTGCGCTACGATAGTAAAAATAAATGTGACAAAAGCCTCGTTTGGACGGTGCTACAAACGGAACCAGTGAGTTTTGATGAGAGCACGCCATTCGTTGGTTGGGAACCAAACCGCAATAATAAAATGGGTCCACGTATGGTGTCGATGCGCGACAGCATGGATCCTAAAATGTAAGTTTTCATGTGGTAACAGCAAAATAATCAAAACATTATTTGTAAACAATTTCCTTTTTTTTAATTTCCAGTCTAGTCGAAAGTGCCATAAACTTGAATTTGAAACTGATGAAATGGCGTTTAGTGCCTGATTTGAATTTAGACATAATTGCAAACACAAAATGTTTACTGTTTGGCGCCGGCACACTCGGTTGTAACGTGGCGCGCAATTTACTCGCTTGGGGCTTTAAGCATTTAACGTTTCTGGATAATGGTCGTGTCAGCTATTCAAATCCATTGCGGCAAACGCTCTACACGCACGCAGATGCCAYTGCTGGCAATGCAATGAAGGCGGTGACGGCGGCCAAGCGTGTGCAGGAAATCAATCCAACTGCTGTGCGTAAATTTAGTAGCTATGTAGTGGTGATTTGTAGTTGTAAAACTATATATTTCACTTTTTAGGTCTCCACGGGGCATGTCATGCAAATACCAATGCCGGGTCACACCATAGGCGCATCGATGCAGCAACAAACCAATGAAGATTTGAACATTATCAAAAGTTTAGTGGAGGAGCATGATGCCATTTTCTTGCTGACCGATTCACGCGARAGCCGTTGGCTGCCTACACTGCTGGGCAATACTTTTCAAAAGGTGCGTGTAGAGTGATACGCTGCAATTGCTTAGTGGCCGATGATAATTACTCCTTTTTTATTACCTTTCTATACTTWTTTTTACAGATAGTTATCAATGCCGCCTTAGGCTTTGACAGCTACTTGGTGATGCGTCACGGCGCTGGTTCGCCAAACAACGAAGCAGCTGGTGATGCTGCGCAACCAATAGATATAGGTGATCTGAAGTGTATCGGTGGAGGCAATTTGGGTTGTTACTTCTGCAACGACGTCACAGCGCCAGGAAATGTAAGTACAAGTATTTGAATTATGTATTATTCGTAGGCGATTTTTATTTCGTCTTTGAAATACTAGGCATAACTAATAGTTTTGTACAAAAAATATTTATACTTATATTCAATGTGTGAGACAAGAAAATTTTGTTTACGGAATAGTTGGTGCTAAGCACATTCGTAGTCGTGCTTTGAATACTTTTCGAAACCCGTGCAAGAGAGGTCCCCCATTTGCAAGTGGTCCACACCCGTCACATGTATGTGYAAGCCATTTATGCATGTGACCTTGAAGCCGACAACATTTTGAAATACATTTGTTGTGCGATAGGCATAGCTGCAGAAGTTATAGCCGTCCACGGCGGTGAGGAACTCGCGCTCCGTAAAAGCGATGGCAAGCTTGAATTGCTGATTAAAGACGAATGGAAAACCGCCATGGCGCTCCTCTTGTCCAAATCTGTGTAGATACAATGTGTGTATTGAAAAGAAATTTAAAAGTTTTTACAAAATTTAGTAGACTCACTCAAAGGCCTTATTCATTGAATTGCGCACCACAGCTTTCTGATCGAAACGTACGCTGAAATGCAGCTCCTCACGTTTCGTGTCGCTATCCAAAAATTTAATTATAAATTGTCCCTTCTTATTATCGAAACAACGCGCGGTTATCACAATCAAATGCCCGGGGCTGAACATTATCGGCGAATCATTACTGAAAGCTTTGCCAAAATCGGACGATTGTATTGCTGGCCAGGGATAGGGGAAGACAGCGCGATGATCCACCTGCTTAATCACCTGTATTTGCTCGCTTATTTCGATGCTGCGAAGCGTCTGGAGTGGCATGCGATATCTGAATGTGCAAAAGGGTCGATTGTTGATCGCTATRTGAAATTTCTCCTCACAAGCGAGTATGTAAATTACGAAAAACTCTCCCGACTCAATAGGATTYTGCAATGAATGACCTTCAATGTCATGTATCTCCTCCGGGCCCCATACGCCACCGATCCGTGCATTGCGCACAATTATATCCTTGCGAAAGTAGCAAGCGAAGCGCAAACCGATGTCGGCATTTGGATCTATCACCGCTTTGGCCGTCGACAAACTGATTTGAAATCTTGAGGCGAATTAATTATGTTAATTAGTCAAAAATGCACGATTCATTTACTTACATGTCTATATGTATATAAACAAACGACTTTTTTCAATTTTCTAACGGTTAAATTTAGTAGTTCACAAAGCATTACCCAAGCTGTTTGCGTAAACTGATAATATTTGTTGGAATCTATCCTCCCGTCTCCTTTTTTTTTATTCATGCGCCTAAATGTATACTACAAATTAAGTTTATACCGTTGATTGTTACCAATTACAATTGCAACCACCAATTAACTAATTTTTTARCGTTCTAAGCGAAAGGCCTCTTGTGCTGGTTAATTAAGAGATAACAGTATTCTTTAGACCCTGATTTCCTTCAGATTTGAATTAGATATTCTCTATTTGTAACATTTAGAATGAAGTTCAAACGAAAACCCGACTCAATGCTGTTACAACAATCTGGAAAACGTTGMGGTATAATCATCTCAGTAGCTTATTAGTTGCTGTCAGTAAAATCGAGCTATTGTTTTAGTGTTGTTGTAACGCTTAACTAAAGATTGATATTTGTGTAATTAGCTGTTTAATTTATGCCATTAACTGCCCACTCCTAGCAATGAACAGGGTTGTCTGAAGGGGTTGGGTTTTACTTTGTTAGAATTGATTCATTAATTATCCGAGTATTGAGAGAATAGCTTTTTCTTCCGCAAAAAAAAAAATTAAAAAGAGAGAGAGGCTCCTAACATTGTCTGGCAAGAAAGAGCTTTATTACGCTTTATTACGCTTATTTGAGAGTTTTCGTTCAAACTGAAGTTTTCGATTTGAAACAAAAATGTTTTGAGAGCATTATTCTTCTTTTCTGGCGTGACCAGCGCTTACGCTATTATAGTCGAGTTAATAACAGCGCGCCATTCGTTTCTTCTTTTCGRTACATCGTGTTAATTGGATATTCCAAGCGAAGCCAGGTTCTTCTCCACTTGGTCCCTCCAACGGATTGATGGTACTGCATCGAATACTTTCAGACTTGGAGTGTTTTCGTCCATTCGGACAACATGACCTAGCCAGCAAAGCCGCTGTGAGAGCATAATATGTATAAATTTTATATTTTATATATATGATTATACCCTGAACAGGGAATACTAAGCTTATACAACCCAAAAGAAAACATCGGAGACAGTATAAATTATAGATATAAAYGATCAGCGTGACAAGCTGAGTCGATTGACATGTCCGTCTGTCTACCCTTCTGTATATACGCAAAATAATCCCTAATCCTATATATATATAAGATATCGAACTGAAACTTTGCACACGACCGTTTTTACCCAAAAAGCTGTGTTTTCTTATTGTTGTAAGGCTTTTACTTCAGTTGTGTAAATAATAACCCAAACACTACTCACACCTAATAAAAATGTATTAATAGTTAAATTCAAATGTTTGCGATCAATAAATTCATAAATGTGTACCTATATAATCAGTGTTGATTATTCATTATTACGAAAGTAGATTACACTATCTATAKCATTACTTTTGTTAAACGCTCACAAATGATTGCATGTATTTGTCCAACACGTCACTTAGCGTATTGCTCATCACTGATAGTTGATAACCATACGAATTTTTAAAAACACCTCTAATTAAAASATTTATTGTAATTACAAATGAAACGCATGAGAAAATGTAATGCATGTTTTGCCAAAAACTATGCGTGTCAGTTAATTGAAACGGTCGTTTGTTTATGCATACATACATACATATGTTGAACTGGAGCAAGCACACTCGCCGTTTACCTTGAGGCGCTGTCTATGGTCTTCGCCACAATCTCCAAGGCATGACCAAATTCCAGGTGATGTGCCAAATTGCCCGCGAATTCTGTTAACATATTTGCTTATATTAAATTTTTTTTATTTTTTTTTTATTATTTATATTGATTTTATTATAAACCCGCACGTTCGCACAACACAAAACAGTTTCGGCCGCACTTCGCAAAAGGCAAAAATCAACTGCAAAAGGTAAAAACCGTAAATGTTATCAGCATATTGTCTAGATATTTTAAAGTTTTAATAAGTACACATTTACATACATATGCACATTGTACGTATGTGTTTAAGTATCTGCTTTAACGTTGATAATGTGTTCTTTACTGCTATCGCAGTATGTGTAGTCGCCACTAAGCGTATTTGTAACTTTTGTGCTTTGACTATGTTCTTTTGTTGTTTTGAATTTTATCTAATCATTAAATAAGCAGTTGCTGGTATGCTTTAGTGCTGCGGGGAAATTTGGTATTAATTGTTGTATTTTCGATTATATTTTATTTTTTGTTTTGTTTGCTTAACTTTTAACTTGTTTTCATTATTCATTTTTCTTTCCTTGTTGCTCTTTATTTATTTAATTTATATTTTTTGCTCTCACACCTTAGTATCTGTTTATAACTTTGTTTCAATCAAGCTCCACACACAACTGTTGCACTTGTTGTTACACTCCGTACTCATAAAAATACTCAGCTGTTTTACCAGCTTTATTTATTTACTATACATATCTTTCCACAAAACAGATATTTAAACACACGTTTTTTGTCATTTTGTTAACATTTTCCCACCGGCATTTGCTGCTCAATCTCATGCTTGCAAATTCCACGTAGCAGCACCTCCGATAGCGTCTGCAGTCAACACAAGCGCGCCAGTGAATGTGTTCTCGAATCGCAATAGTTTCGCTTGACCTACCGCGACTGCAAACATTATTACTCTCATTTCCGTTTATAAAAATAATTATTATTTTACGCGAATTCATTACACTTATTTACACAAAAATACACCGTAAGCCGTTTTTGCCATTTCTACATACCATGTTCGCATTTGTCTGCGGCCTGCGTGTTGTGCGTGTTCACGAACATCTCTAATTAATTSACTTTTTGTAATTGTATGTTTTTATTCAATTTTTGTTTATTTGAAACTTGTTTCTTCTTACGTCACATTTAACAAAGATCTCTTTTGGCTCTTTACATGCAGCTTAGCAATTTATTAACTCATTGCTCACCGTTTGATATGWATGCCACAGCGCTCTTCTCTCTGTTTTGTCTTAAAATTTTACACCTTCGTTGTGTTCACCGGGCACTTTTGCACTCAAAACAAACAAATAATAGTCACTCAAACTAAACATTTACAAATTGCAATCATATGCATGCGCATTCATATATGTAGGTATCTATATTTACAAATACAAATTTATTTTTTTATAACCCAATTGCAGCTCTTTTTTTCAGTGACGGTTATTTTGTAACAAAAAGATCCACCGAATGTATAAACATGAATGAAACGTCATTCGGCTTAACTGTTAAACAAAACAGACCATAACACTCAATAACATGGCGMTTACACCTGAACCAAATGTTAAACGGACTCCACTTATATATAGTTTTGAAAATTTTAAGTTTGGTTTTGAGGATCACACCCCACTACATTTTTTATTTTATTTATTTTTTATTCTGATAAATTCTTAAAGCTAACTTAAGGTTATTCTCCAGCTTTCAATTAGTATGATAAAAAAATATAATATAATAATTAATAAAAAAATATTCAAAAATTGCAAAATATTATATAAAATCCAATAATTTTTACTTATGATAAACATGAGTATATATGATTATAGGTTATTTTATTTGAAGTCTAGACCCGAGAAAAAACGTCTAAAAACCTTTGATCCATACTTTTCGCAGGGGGTTTCTGCAGAGCAGCTTTCGTATTTCACGTCAGGTTAAAGCTAAAATTGATGAAGAGCGGACTTACCCTTTATTGAGAGTCTCCACCTTTTCCCTATAGCTCCTCCACARCAATATAAAAAGTAACCAATGTCTTCTTTACTCTCTCCTAAATATGTGGATATAAYTGTACTCTAAACCATATCAAATAAATATCAATTAAATTTATACTCCAAATTAACATTCCAAATATTTTTCTAACTTCAGTCGCTCAAGGATCGCACACTGGATCAGCAATGTACCGTTACACGACCAGGTGTATCGTGTATTGCCGCTAGCTATGCAGTCGAACTGTTGGTGTCCCTCCTGCAGCATCCACTGCGCAACCATGCACCCGCCTACTATTGTGCTAACGACAAATCGAATTACAAAGAGCCAGAGGGGCTACTCGGCATCATACCGCACTCGATACGCGGCCAGCTGAGCAATTTCGAAAATATTTTGCCGGCAACGCAGAAATTCTCCCAGTGCATTGCATGTTCGGAGGTAAGTAATTTTATAAATAACTAACTGTTTGTATACCTTTGTACATGTATATAATGAATATTTCACACTTCTCTATTCGCAGAAAATAATTGCGGAATATCGCGCGCAAGGCAATGCATTTTTATTCAAAGCGTTCGAAACGGCCAAATATTTAGAAGACTTGACTGGCATCTCCGATTTTAAGGCATTGGATAGTGCAGTGAGTGTGAAATAAAGAGAAATAATAATTTAAAACAAATATATATATATAAAACATTATTTAAAAAATGTTATTAAACACTTTTTATATTTTTAGATCATCGACTTCGATGACTCCGACTTGGAAATGTCAGAAACGGAGGATATGTAATTGCTAGCAAAGCAATTTCTTATACTTGCTTACTTAACGCCTGAAAGTGGTTGTATGCTTAAGTTAATTGTTGTGCGCACTACCTAATTGTATACATATTTATATTCATAAAAGTCAATTGCATGTTTTAACACTAACCTAAAGCATATATATTTTAAAAACGATTGTATAGCATTTATAAAACACTGAAATCATTATGTTTAACGAAGATTATTTAACACGAAATTTCCTTATTTTTTAAGCCCAAAGAATGTGGTTTAATTTTAAACATACATATATAGTATGTATATAAATATACATATGTATTTATATGTACTAGTACGTGCTATGTTTTACGTGTAGTTCTTTGCATACAATATTTAAACGTGTATAAAGTGTAAAAGTAAAAAAAAAAGAAATAAAAAGTTAATTGATTAATGAAATTGCAATACAAAGGAATTATTACTAATGAGCTTGGGAACTAATAAGAGGACCAAGSTTGTTTAGAGAAATTTTAAGCAATGAAATTCCAATACCAACTAAATAACTAACGTTTTACATTAATTGTAATAAAATGTTTTGATTAGGGTTTTCAAAATTTTTGTATTAACAAAGTATTTTAATAACATTTTGGTGTCTTTGTGCAATGGAAATATTTGGAGTCTTCTATAATGAGTTTACTTTATAACAACAATAAATTCATAAATGAAATGGAAATTTATTAAACAAGCGATAACCGAATATTTCTACAAAATTAAAACGGCTTATATTTGTATATGTATATTGGCTAAATAAAAATTATAAAAACCGAAAAACTAATTTTTTTAATCATAAAATAAAAGCAGTAATATGTATGTGCATTCTTATATGTTTGTATGTGTGTACGTTCGTTTACATATATAAATGTATTTATTAATAAACCGAGTGCAGCTAATTTTTTTCTTCATTATTATATAATTAATTTTATAAAAATATTTACCGAATGTATATACATACATAAATGAAAAGTCATTCCGCTTAAGTGTTAACCAAAGCTATGATCTCCTCCACAACATAGCGCTTAAACCTGTAACTAATGTTAAACGAACTCTACTAGTCCCCATTGGTGTGGATTTAATGAGGTTGACATAGACACAGTTCATAGAAAAAGAAGCGCCTACTCACCAAATGAAATTATTGCACAAAATAATTCAAAACTTACATAATTTCCCTTTTATACAAAAATATATTATATATTTTTATAAATTAAAATCTTTAAATAAATAAATCAAAATAACTTAGTTATACTATTTAAAAAATTTGTTCTCAATAATAAATAAAAGCTTTTACAACGGAAAAAAAAATTAMTCGTATCTCCCCGACGGGGAATTGAACCCCGGTCTCCCGCGTGACAGGCGGGGATACTGACCACTATACTATCGAGGATATTGAAATCTTAATGTCAATATGTGTATTAATGRTAAATGATTGCGAATAATTCTTTTTTCGGAAGGAACAATTTTTCATTGAAAGCTTTATTAATACATAATGATAAGTATACGATGGAGCTTTTAAAAAAAATCAAACGACATAGAAATAAAATATACGTTGGAGAAAAGATTTTAAATTTATAGGAAATCACTTAAAAAGATAAAATATAATAAAACGACCGAAAGACGCTATAAAAATCACAATTAAGGAGTAGAAAAATAATAAAAGCATGCTAGGAGTTGTTGTAACTTAAAATATTCATCTCAGCAAAAAAATGGAATTAAATGACGAACATTTTCGCGTGACTTTTTTTTACAACTTTCTCGGAGATAGTTCAGCAAACATTCAATATTACATGGTTATTTCTCTGTAAACAAATTTGTTCCCGTTGGATCCCATACTTTTTTTAATCACTAAAAAAAGACACGGGTCTAGAAAATGTTAGCAAAAATAAATAACGGTGCCTCAAAACACCGAAAGAAAACAACTGTAGAATCGCTTTTTAAATTTTAAAACTCTTTTTATTGCAAAAATGGGAATTTTCAAAAAATTGTTAGGTGAAGGAGATCTTACAAGTTTTTCAAATATTTACTCAGATGGTCTACCAAAATGGTTACGAATGCAAAAAAATATAAGCCAAATCCCGAAAAAAGACGACGGAATGAGACTCTTCGCGTCCCCTGTTGAGAAAAGTTGTGATTTTGGACTGTGAAAAGCCATTTTATATCTAAAAAAAAAACATTAAGAAAATATGTTCTAGCAGCTGGACTTTCCAGCAGGAGCCCAAAGAGGAAGCCACTACTTCAACCCCGGCATGTGAAGACAGTTAAAAAATGTCGCCAAATATTCTGGTCCGACGAAACGAAAGTTATTTTATTTGGTTGCCATKGGCGAAGAAAGATATACGAAGGCCAAAAGATGCTTCATTTGATCCTAGAAATGTTCCCCGAGTAATTCATACATATATGGTGTCGCCAAAGCCAACGTATATGCTTACTACGGTAGAGGTCCGTTATATTGGATTAAAGAAAATATGGGTGCKACCCAGCATACGAGTAAGTTGGAAAAAAAACTGTTTTACTTCAAATGGGATTGAGGTTATGAGCTGGGTGATAATCGCCTGACCTTATTCAAATTGAGAATCTTTAGGCAAAGCTCAAAAAACTGTAGGGAGAAAGAACGCGTCAAATTCGAATCAGTTATGCTGTGAAGGAAGCGTGGGAGGTCATTTCTCACGAGAAATGCAGACGTTTGTTGGACTCCATGCTGAGGAGATACGCAGTCTTGTTATCCAACGACGGTCATTCGATGAAGTACTAATTATTTAAGCCTCATTCTATAGCATTATAATGAATCAATTGGTTTTTGATGTGATATACAAAAAATAAGGTGACATTGTGTTTATTTTGAAAATTCTTTATTTATTCTTCCAAATCAATTTCATCACCTTCAAAGTAATCCCCACTAGATGTWGTACATTATGCCAATGGATTTTCCAATCTTCGAAACACTGGTTGTAGTCCCTTTCTGGGTTGGCTTTCAGTTCCGTCTTCTCTGCGGCTTGAATCTCCTCTATCGTATAAAAACGTTTTCTCCGGAGCGGTCTTTTGAGCTTGATGAACAGCCAGAAGTCGCACGGCACCAGATCAGGTGAATACGGTGGTTGYGGAACGATATGGGTTGAGTTTTTGGCGAAATGATCATTGAATGCAAATTCTTTGCTCAACAAATTTCTACATCGCAAAAAACGAAAAACTCACTCACGCAGCTCACAAAACGACACGTATCTCAAACACTAATGAATATTTTGACATGAAATTTGACATAAATGTGACAGTACTACCAACATAAAAAAAAATGATTCTCCAAATCCCTAAATTTTTTCGAAAAACAGCGACGCTTAAACGTCTGTGAAACAATACTTTATGACCACCAGAATGTCATGAAAAGTATTATTACTGGACCTGAGCCTTGGATCTATGCTCACGATCCCGAAACAGACGATCAATCGGTGTACCACAGTTATGCACCGTCACATACTGCATTGATTCTTCGTGAGTTTTTCGCCAAATTTTAAACCAATATCGTGCTACAACCACCATATTCGTGTGATTTAGCTCCGTGTGACTTCTGGCTGTTCAGCCAACTCAAATGATCGCTCCGGGGAAAACGTTTTGAATCAATTGAAGACATTAAACGTGAATSGCTACGCGCATTGATGATTATTCCGGATATTGACTTTAACAACTGTTTCGAGGATTGAAAAAAACGTTGGCACAAGTGTATTGGGACCAAGGGGAATTTCTTTGAGCGACACGACAATAAATTAAAAATTTTAAAATTATGARAAAAGTCTTACTATTTTTTGCTAATAGTATTATACGCATTATTTTTATAGTTTGTATATATCTATATAATATAGGTATGTACCGGTACATATTCGTTTGTCTTTAAAATACCATCTAAAGGCATTTTTCCTGAGTTTCTAAATATTAAATCGTTTTCTGCTTCTTCAATACCAAATAAATTTAATATTTATTCATTCAATTTGCAAAAATTTTATTTTATTTTCAAATATTTTWATATTTTAATTCCAAAAACTTCCTTCAACAAAAAATCTTTGCCCATTARCATCTGGCCAAAGCCATTGTTATGATTATATTATATAAACAAGTCTTCAGATTAATTAATTTGCTTGTAATGATATTCTGTTATCATTGTGCTAATATAAAATGGTAAACACATACATATATAAATATAAGTATGTRCATTTGTATGTAGTATATAAATTTGTACATATTTAATAGGAGTGCAGATTAATGAAAAAAGACATATCAGAAAAATAAAAAAAATAAATAGAGCAAGTAAGGATGGGCTAAGTTCGGGTACAGCCGATATATTCTTGCAATTAACAGCAAWCACAGTCAAGGAAATAACTTACGATGTAAAACGTAAGCCAGAGCATCGGAATTCAGGCAATTTTATATATACATCACTATATATGTATATAAATCATACACTGACCGACATAAGGTTTGTTAGAAAAACGAAAGTCATTATATATAGGATATGGGAGTTGGGGTAGAATCTACCCGATTTCGTCTGTTAACTATTATCATGCCACATATTAAAAAATGTTCCCTGGGTTTCATTGAGGTACATACAATCACATGGAATAAAGACAGCCGGATGTTCTGAAAATATTTGTAAAAGGGGCGCTAGGTTAAAATTTCGCACAATTTTAACTATTTTAGGCACGAAGATAATCTTTCATGAGTAAAATACGCTCTCTTATTTTCATTGGGATAACTCATATGTATATTTGGCGATATATGCGGTACAAAGTCGCCCGTAAACAACCGTTCGAAAATCTTTATATTATGTATATGTGGCCTCAGGGAAGTATTGATCTGATTCAACTCCGAGTGACTGTCTCTCTAGGCGCAATCGAACCATTGCCACGCCCACAAACCGTGATCAATCGAAAGATTATAACATTACATAAATAAGAAGATTACAACAATCGCAGA